>NC_141786.1:17305678-17610211 GCF_054643075.1 Acanthaster planci | reverse complement strand
CCCAAAGTCGCTGTCAAAAGAGTTGAAGGTCTTGGACACTTGGAAGTTGAAAAAGAAAGTAAGGCAGACTTTCCAATTTTTGGGTACATGCACCTGTACATGTACATGTACACTTGGACATGTACATGCACGTGTACATTTTCATGTGTACATGTACGTGCTGTATATGAACGTGTGCATGTACTCTTCAGAAGATAAAAATTGTACATGCGTACACATGTACCGGTACAATGCACAATACAGTACAGGTCAGAATTGTAGCTGACAAGATAACACGATCAGTGAACCTGACACGCTGTTCAACACACGCTTTGCAGTTTTTATTGTGCATTGCTGGTCCAATGCATGATAAGCCTGACCTCGGACCTCATTATCTCGGCGGGGCTTGTGACCGCAGACCGCAAAGTTGACCGATAACGTGTAGTGAAGCACTGCACATTCAGGGCCGTTGTTCCAGCTTCGCGTACATTTTATGCGTGTACGTCGTACAATGTACATGTACAGTTTCTACATTGTATGGCAGTGTGCTGAGTAAGTGAAATCATGTACATGAATGTGCATTGCCTAGCTGGCAAGATGACCGTCTTGAAGTATCAAAATATGTATCACTATCACAGCCGTTTTCTTTTGGTTTTGGATCACGAAAGTTGTTCGGTCGGATTACATCTGGAAAATGTCAAATTTCAGTGGAAATGGCCAGTAGTCCACTGTAGCAAAACTTTTTCCCAAATGTAAACTGCTGCTCTTCTTGCTGGTTCTAAGGCTCGATTGGTTTTAAACAATTCCCTATTGCGCGAAAAGTTTTTCACAAATAAACAGTACCCATGAAAGAAATCCCTCCCTCTGTCAGAACTATTATAACAAGCTGATTTTACAATGAACAGATGAAGTACAGTATCTCTTATTTTATGGACATTTAGTTCCTGTATCAGAATTCCAGTAAATTACAAAACACCCACTGAACTTGCGCAAATTTTAACTTGACTTTTTCATTTGCTGCCACGTGCAGAGACCATGCCACTACCAAGCAATCACGACACTACAACCACTCCAGCGCTTTCATCCCAACCACCAATCATAAATTGAAATGAGTGTATTGCATATTCATTTTGATACAGCGCCAACAAATGCAAAGCTACAGCCCTTACACATCACATGATATGCTACGGCCCTTGTACGTCAGGCTACATGCAAATTTATGAAGTACATGTACATGCATATTTATGAAGTTCACATGGGCGCTACTTTGTTTCGTGCAGCCTGTGCGTGCACGTCGCTAGTGCTAGCGCTAATGCAGACCCGACTTCCTTTCATTTTGGTACGATCTTTGCCGTTAAGTTCGGTTTTTTTATTTTGGTAGGTTTGCCAGGTCAAAGGTTGAAATCTGATGGGAAGAATCCCCACCTGACATCGAATTTATATTCACGCGATTTTGAACACACTCAGCTCAAGTGTGCATGCTGGGAGTGCTGCCATGGGGGCCATCTTGACTAAAATTTGGCTAGCGGACCGACGAGGTCAAACCCCATTTATACTTTGTGGATTTCTTACAAAATAGTTTTCCCTAATTTAATGTAGGAATGTTTTGTCATAAAACTGTTAATTACATGTGAGTCGTCTTAGGTGAAAAATTGATTCCACGCTCGAAAATGTTCTGCGCCTGATTCAGAAGTTTTGGGAGCAATTCAGACATAAACCAAAAGTGTGTCCTGCAAGGCTTTTTCATTGATTCTGTGTTGACAAACAAAATGCTTAATATGTATCTTCAAAAATGATTTTGTGAGGCCTGCTGCAAGGTACATGTAAACTACTGACAACATTTCCTTGGAATTTGAAGATACATGTAACTTGAGCTGCAGTCAACACTTTTCATTGCAGGAAACTAAAAAAATGACTGCTCTGGTCAACAAAGGCCTGGTTGTTCTGGGGTTTGCATGCAGCAGAGTGCACGTTTATACTCAGCAGATTGGATTGCAGTGTTGGCAGTCTCTGTTAATGCAGGGTCAGCTTGGTTCGTTTTTGTGGTTAACTCCTTTCCTGTCTGTTTGACTCGATGCACGCTAAGCATGTTTGTGTGTTTGTGTGTCGGCTAAAATTCTGACCTGTACTGTATAATTTTGCTGTCCATAATAAAAATGGTAACAGGGTTTTATACACATTATATACATGTACATGTAGCGCTTTTAACTATGATTAACGTGCGTGCCATTATAATTATTCTGTTATTATTATCCTAACTCATTGGGCCCATGAAACATTCCAAATACATGTACCATCGCAGCTCCCTTGGGAGTATACAGCTCCATGCGGCTACTGGTATATTGTATTTCAACATTGCACAATAACCATCACCGCACCATCTCAGAGATGCCCAGTTACTCGTGAGTGGGGAGAAGCAATGAGTGACAGTGTGCTTTGCCCAAGGTGTCCAATTACTCGTGAGTGGGGAGAAGCAATGAGTGACAGTGTGCTTTGCCCAAGGTGTCCAATTACTCCTGGGTGGGGAAAAGCAATGAGTGACAACGTGCTTTGCCTAAGGGCACAAGCATCATGACCCCAGGCTGGATTCTAACCGGCAACCCGCGGCTTTATCCATAGCCATGTACCTCAACCACAATAACCATCTCTGCCCTCACAGGGTACCCAATTATTCCTAGTGGGGAGAAGTAATGAATGACAAAATGCCTTGCCCAAGGGCACATGCACCATGTGTTATGTGCATGTACCTCTCAGGCTGGATTCGAACCCGAGGAGGCTTAGGGTATGCCATGGCCTTGAGTGTCAGAGCCCTTGCTTTAGCACTTCAGTGATAGACTGGCAAACCTACTCGTATGGGTCCTTTTCTATTGTTACATGTACATGTAGTTTCATTTTTGAGTGAAAGCTCAGAAGCTCCAATGTGATGTGATGCAAATAACGGAAGAGGAGTTTATATTTGCTGTCACCAAACGTCTCTGAAAGTCCCCCCCCCCAAGCCCAAGCCCCCTCCCCCTCTCGCTCGGAATCCCCCATTGTTGACAGCCCGCTGGTATTCTGACGCAACCTGCATGATTGCTCTGGCCCGGCAGATCCGCAAGAGCCTTGGGGAGTTTGACAGGGTGGAGCGGGACGCCCACAACTACCGCATGATGTTCCTCATCTCGCTGATGGAGGAGAACAGGTCGTGGGGAGTGGAGGAGTTTGCCACAGCCACTGGCCAGCGGTTTGCCGTCAGTGCCGAGGCCAGAGGTGTCAAATTGATCGAACCCGCAAACCAGGTACCGTACATGTACACGTCTGTAATAATGGCATGTATTGTAGAGTCCAAAAGGCATCCAGTTATCCTATTCATTCCATGTACATTACAGGTCAGTCTGTAGACCAATCTGGCAAGAAATAATTAGAAGCCATTTCCGGGGGCCATCCCGTTTGCACGCAGGTGCTACTTGTGTGCTACATTCCTCTCCGACCAATACATACAGGTTGTTGTGACTTAACAAAGTGCGCAAGCGCGCGCTCAAATTAAGATGCGCGTGAGTGCGATGGCCCCACAGGAACGGCGTCTCCGCGGATTTGTCTGGAAATTAGGTGCGACACTTCGTTACACCAGGCGTGTGGGAAGTCTGAGGTTTTGTGGTTTATTGCAGATGAGAAAGATGGAAACACAATAGAATGGCGCTCTCCGAAGTGGGTAAATTTGGAGCAAAAGACTGTACCCAACCAAATAGGGCCCTCCTATTGTGCCCGCCATGCTTCCAGAAGGCTACTCTCATGGCAAGCGAAATTCCTCTTACAAGTGGGATGCTGCTGAACAATGCACTTGTAACAATCCTGTTGCTTATTGAGTACTTTTTTCTACAAAAAACACACTACTCTCTCACTAGCACACCACTTAAATGAAATGCCTCGTTTTCCCTGTTTTAATTTGATGGCTCTACAAGTACATGTACACTGTATATTGTACACGCCTGTGTGGTTGCCATGCTGGTAGATTTCTGAACATTTCAATTCAAGTTCCGCTCCCTTTTTCCAAAACCTCGTCCATTTCACGACATTGATCTGAACTCTCTGCACAGGCCAAGTTATTCAAGCTGGACTTCGAGGACATCGTCAAGATCAGCATGTTTGCCTCCCGTGAGGCCGGCTCCAACAACTGGGTAATCCACGTCAAGCAGCGCGAAGACGCGCCCAAGGTAAGGGGGAGCCCCTCGATCAATCCTGCCCCCCTGGCACTTTCCTGTCGTTTACCGGTAGCCCCACTAGCCATTCCCCCTTGATGAGCAGAAGCACCCCATCATCGGTTGAAAAGAGCCGCGTTGTAGGGGAGCATTTCTTTTGCTGGTGTAGCGATGCGTGCGTAAACTTCATAGTCGTTTGTGAACCAGCAAGGTGCGGCTCCCACCAAAGGAGCCTCTGTTGCTAGGAAAATTGCGCCCTCTTTTGGTCCAGCTCATCATGCGGTCTACAGGACCGTCATGTGCAATGAGTTGGGGAAATGGCACACATCCATGTACATGTATGTACCGGTACAGTACATGTACGTACATGTACATGTGTGCACAAGTTACATACCGGTATACATGTACATGTACATTGTAAATTTGATCACAAGAAAGTTTAAGGCACAATCTTGCTATTGCTATTTACAGAAGATACATGTACAACGACATGTTAATCTTTTTGAATTTCTCAGAAGATTTTAAACTATCCTGACAAAAAGATTGCCTGTTGGAGAGGTGCCTTCAGTAAGCGAATGATACATGTACCTTCAGTGCATGTATGGTAAGATCCCAGCATGCACTGCAGTAAACACTATGCATCATTGGTACTGTACCTGCTACATGTACATAGGCAGTTGACCGTTATGAAAGGAGTTTGTGTCAGAGCACGCGTGTCCCTCTTCCATGGTCCAAATTTGTTCCCAGGCCATCGCTGCTTCAAAAGGACAATGTACATGTACATGTACATGTGTTTTGTAAAGTCAAAAACCTACGTATTTATGTACATGTAGGTAATTCCAGAAATAAGGGGTCCAAAAGTGTGACATTTTTGTGTCCTTGTTAATGTGACCTTTGTTATTTGACACGGAAATATCACTGGAATTGATTTCAAACTATTACTGTTTGTTTGGCAGGTAATTTGCATTAATTCATCACTCTTGGAAATGAGAAAATATGTTTGGAATTTACAAAATCATATGTCAGATGTTTATGTAAACAGGGAAAGAAATACAAATGGACCCCAAATCTCTGGAGTTACGCACTGTACATGTATGTACATGCAGCTGCGGGGAACAAAAGTTCCAACATTTACATGTTACATGTAATCTAATATCTACAGTATACATCGTGTATGTTTTAACATACAGTACATGTGTGATACATGTCCCATAAGTACATGCACTGAAGTACTTAAATGGTACATGTTTTTCTGCAGTTTTTTATTTCAATGTCTTTGCATAGTTGACCTGTTTAGGATACATGTTCATGTATGTGCAGATTTCTTTGAGTTTTAGTGCATGTGTTGGTTTTGTTTCTCTTCAGTCTGACATGAAAGAAAGTTGGATATGTGTACGTACATGTACATGTACACTGTACGTTAGACTCTACCCAGCGGGTGCAGGTCTGTGCTGTTATCCTTTGTTGTCCACCGTCAACAAAAACCACACTCAGTATACATGTACCGGTATATGTTTGTTTTGTCTTTGTAATTTTTTCATTGAAGTTCAAGAAACCTGCACTCATGGACCTGGGAAAAAGCCCAGCTTCCCAAACCCCAAAGCATCCAAGTCCTTGAATAAACCCCATGTTCTCATGCATTATTTAGAAATGGCACCAGGAAATGAATGGCCGCATATTGGTATGTACACGTACATACATGTATATGTATATACATGTTGAGCAAAATTGGATCCCAAATTTATAACCTGTAGTTAATTGCGAATGTGAGCAAAACAAGAACTGATACCGGTATATCCAAGTATTATCGAAACGATCAAAGGACAGAGTCAAATTCTCAAAGGACAAAAAGAATTGAACTTAGTAAAAGCGAATGTATTTATAATTTTTCTACATATAAATATAGCATTTTACAAAACAAAACGAAACTAAAAACAATAAAAATCTCCAAGCAATCCAAACAACATATACCGGTAGCAGTGTTATATTCAAGACCTTGATGCCCGAAACCGAGACCGACACCAAGGCGTATGAGACCAAGACCGAGACCTACTCCTTCAAGACCAAGACCAGGACTTTGAGACCGAGACTTTTGCAGGTTGAGACCGAGACCACGACATCCGAGACTGAGACCGAGACCAACCGTAAACCAATGTTTAGTTTTTACCAAAAGGTAAATAGAGACAAACATATGGCAGTACAATTAAGTACAAAAGAAATAAAATGAAAACATTAGCATAAACACACACACATAAATAGGTCAAATATTTGTTAAAGAATGTCTCAGATCTTTTAATAATAATATAATAATAACACATTTCTTATATAGCGCATCACATAGCACATCTCGATGCGCTTCACAGTAATATTATGAAATAAAGCAATTAAAGAAACAGGTAAGTTTTAAGTAGTGACTTAAATTCGTTTTCATTTTTGACCGTTCTGATATGGTGTGGGAGAGAGTTCCACAGCGATGGTGATGCATACTTGAATGAACGATATCCATAAGTCTTTTATCAGTGATACTGCTCTACTTTTACCATGGTCTGGTCATTTTCAACCCGAGTGTCCCAAATGATATGATGTGAACATTAAAACAAATATCCTTAGACTGTTTTTTTGTAAACAAAATACTGAAAAACAAATATCCAAAAAAGATGTATTGTAACGAAACTACTAAAACAACACATACCACATACACTGTACAAGACGGAATGAAAGCACTTTGACACGTGCACACAATTCATAGCATGCACACACACAGGCTGGTTCCCGTCCCAACCCTATGTTCAGCAGGAGACTACGTAGGGAAAGGGAACCAGTCTAGTGTGCGAATTCTGCTTCTCACAACCTCATCTCCATGGTGTCAAGCAGCATGGCTACCCTAGATTGGAAATAAAGTAGCAACTTGGGACAAGGTTGCATCATGCTGCATTGACTAGTCTTCATTCCAGCATCGGTTTTATTGTTTATTGCAAAAAATCTGAACATTATGGTGCTGTATTATATCAGTGGTTGAAGATTTGACTCCAGTGGAGGTAATTTTGCCTATTGCAACTGCGTGCACGCATGGTACATGTAGCTACCAGTAGATGCGCATTCTGTTATGGTCTCGACTGGTCTCGAGGGGGAGACCTGAGACTATGGCGTCCGAGACTTTTGAGACCGAGACCGGCCCTCCCAAGATGGCGAGACCGAAACCGAGACCGCAAAAAAAGGTCTCAAGACGGTCTTGAGACCGAGACCAGGTCTGGAGACCTACATGTACCGTACAACGCTGACCGGTGTACCGGGTACATGGTACTGCCAGTACATGTATACATTATTTCAAAATAGGCATAATTTAGTGTCAAGTTTCTTGCCATAAGAACCTTCTTTAGGGAAGAATCCCCTACGTTAGAATTGAGATCTCGATTTAGTTGCTTAAATTTGCTCTACTGATATGTTGAAAAAGTGCTGTTCATTCTGGTAATTTGCAGTGCGTGCGTTTATATGGTGCCTCATGGGATATATCAGAACAAAAGGAAGTAACCCCCCCCCCGAACCTTCGTTGTGGTTGTGGGGTATTTAAATGGTACATGTACCTGACAAGAATTAGAGGAAATGAGTTTTTGAATTTGTTCAAAAAGGAGAAATTTTCAAGGTACCGATAGGGTACTGGTATCCTTTAATATCCTTCACAATTTTTTTTTTTTCGATGAGGGACATTTGGTTGAGCTACTGTACATGTACATGTATCAACCCAGGAAAGATGGGAAAGAACGATTTGGAAGCTGCACTTCACTCACTAATTTTTTAGGACGCAAACATTTCGTCCAGTTGTAATGGTGGATGGACCTGTGCTGGACCTGAGCCGAATCCTCATGTCTTTTTGGCCCCAAGTTGAAGTCCAAAGAGAGCCGAGTCCTTTCAAAAGGGGGACTCGAGTCCGGGTGCGATGTAAAACTCTCTTCTTTCACCGGTCAATCTGCCAATCCCAGGGGCGCGCCAGCTGCTGTATCGCTTTGCCTGTGCCACAGTTTTCCAACTGTCACTTCCCTGTTGATTTTGTAAATGGCGCGCACGTAACATCAATCACGGTTTCTCAGCGACACATGTTCCGGTTTGTAGATTGTTTTAATTTGCTGTATTAAGGCCACTTCCTGCTTTACCTTATCAAATGAAAGTGCACCTACCTGTAGCATGCCTAGGGAATACACTGTACATGTATGTTTCCAGTGATAAAAATGACTGGAAGAGATTCTGCATTATTTGTTTACGTGTAAATTGAAAGTTACTCGACACCTGGACTGGGGATGGATGATGGAAAATTTTTGTACCGGTTATCACGTTCACATTCATATTTCCTGGGGTACAAAACTTGTTTCCTACTTGTGTGAAAATCTATGGAGATCTGTTCCCGCTAGCGTTAAAATTATTACATGTTCAAAAATTCAGCACAACACACAGGTTTTAAAACCGTGCTGGTTATCATCTCTTGTGCAATGAAATAAAAGCAAACACGTCTAAATGGTTACGAATGCAGAATTTAATGTAAACAGATAATCCAATCAGTGGTGCAGAGCTACCGTACATGTATCTGTATTGAATTTCACTTTTCATTTTATACATGTACATTCCTTGGCAAATTGCCAAGACCGTACACGTACATGTACATTGGGAGCTTGAGCAAATTAAAGCTCTCGTTTTGCATAATGCGAGTTTTGATATGAGTAAACTCCCCGAGGGCTTCCCTCAGGGGGCGTTCAGTGAGACAATCAATCAAGCCTGCAATTCCCAGCCGGATTATCTTGCTCGCCAGGGCAGTGTTTATCTCCACTTTCCATACCACTGAGTGACTGAACTACATGTACCGGTAAGACGCAGGTACCTGGTATGCCTCTGCGCCCCTGGATGGGATGCTAGTCGGTCGTAGGTTCCCCCCTCCTTTCCGGTACCATTTACTTTATAGACAGGGCCTGCTGCCAGTCATGTTTTTCCTACAAGTGGCTGCTAAAACTATGGCTGGCCGTCAGTGCCAAAGTAAGAGAATAATTCACCGAGTTGTGAACAATTCCGGGCAGCTGTCAGTATACACCAGATAAAACATTGTACACGTACTGGCACTTGTACTGTACCGGTACCAGTTAATGAATTGGAGGTAAAGTAGGAAACCAACGAAAAGGTGATATTTCTGCAAACGGTGGCTGCCCGTACAAGTTGCAGCAAAATGAGAGTGGTCTTACGAAAGTGCCCGTATGTACTCCAGGGAGGGATGCCAGGGCTGAAGTGACTTGCTCAAGGCTATCGGTACAAGGTGCCTGTGGGTCAGTAGCTACAGTATACTGGATTCAAACCCCCGACCCTCTGTACAGGATTTGCAAACCCTAGTCGGGAGTCACTTACCCTTGTCAGTAGTCACAAACACTAGTCAGTAGTCACAAACCCTAGTCAGTCATCACAACCCCTAGTTGGGAGTCACAAACCTTATTCCGTAGTCACAGACTTCTATAACAAGTTGGCCACCTGCACCCCTCTTGACCCAGATGAAATCAACTTCTTGTAGGGTATGCTTACAGGGCTTACATGTAAGTCCGCATGCGATGAGCACCTCAGTGGATAAAAGTATACATTTTTGGCCAACTTGTCTTGGAAAGATGCGCGCTGTGCAAGAACGGTAGATACATGTACATGTACTGGTGTGGCCAATTTTCACAAAGTTGGTCTCAAAATGACCGCAAAGAGTTACTCTAAAAACTCCTAAAGGCTCAACTCCTGAAAAAAAAAATGTATATATCGGAAAAAATGTTGAGGGGGGATGGATTCCGGCTCTTTTAGGGTTAAGATTTTATCAATCATCAATGTTTCTTTGAAAAGCCTCTGAATTTCAGTAGGAAAAAAAAAGTCTGCTTCATGTCCAACATTTCTGCAGACACATGTACATGTACAGTGTAGTTGTCATAATATGCTCGGTGCAACAACAAGAGATGTCCACATTGCCTTCGTACAAAGCGGTACATTGTGAGCCTCTGTCATGGGGCGGCCATTTTGCTTTTTAACCAAGCCAACCAATGTAACCAAATTGAGTCGGTTTCCTTTGTGTGAAGTTGAATTACCAGTACTGTTGCCTATGGGTCCATGGGGAACAAGACAGAAATGGCAGCATCATGATAGAAGCAACAGTGATAGTTCTTTGGCGGGAACTCATGCATGCATGCTTGCACAGGTGTACACTTGTTTGCTGTGAGACGCAAAGTGTATGGAGTATGTGCAACCGATTTCTGTTTGAAATACAAATGTACATGTACATACATCAAAAAGGTTTGTTCATGTGTGAGTGCATTACATGATCTACATGTCCATGTCCATGTTTGCTTCTTTCCCAACAGGAATTTGTAGTAGAGAGCAAGCTCATGGCAGAGTCGCTGATTTCCCTCATTGACGGTTACTGCCGTCTGCTCATCGACCACTATCACTACCTTTTCCAGGAGTGTGCACCGCCCTCGCTTGTTCAGTTGATCAACAGCAGGTGTCATGGACCAATCCCGTAAGTCCCGGGCCATCCCCCCACTATCCGTGCCCCAAAATGAGACCATGCTTCCAGGGCAGGAGCTTTGTTCTTGAACGGGCAACACAATTTCTCCTTTGCACAATCAACCCCTACAGAGGGTTTGCATGGTGGCCATTTTGTAGGCCAGTGCTTTTGTTCCACAGGGCTTGCACAAAGGATGGTTTTCCTGTGAAACAAAATAACAGCCCTGCAAGATGGCTACCACGCAAGGCCTCTACATGTATAGTGCCTTGAATCCGCCTTGAGCAGAAGCAGTGCCTCATTTGTTAAAAGAGCCATGTTGGTCAGAGGAGTGTTCATTTTGCACGAGGTGGCGCGACCATACTTTGTGCATGTCGTAGTCAGGTGTGAACCAGTGAAGTGCAGTTCCGACTAAAAGGAGCCTCCATTTCTAAGAAAAAATTGCGCCCTCTCTTGGTCCTGCTCGAGGCTCACTACCTCAATGTACCGGTACATGTACATGTATACTGTTACTTTGTTCTGCAAATGCCAGGCATAAAAAGGTTTTATGCTGCATCGCAGTGACTTTTGTAGGCTTCAAATGAAGCAGGCAGCTGTTGACACAATTAGTCATGAATTCAGCGTGTGCTAAAAAGGGGGTGGGTGCGCAGAATTTATGAAAGGGCGGGGTTTGCGTTCTGTATAGAGGTGAGGTCAAATGTTCATGGACAGAGAATTCAGTTGAGGACGAAGAAAAAGAAGGCCAAATGGAAAACATGTCTCTCTGAATACATGTACCTGTGTAATGGGAGTTGGCATTCAGTGAATCTGATATTGGTGATGAACGCGCTCTTCACTGCCGTACGTACATTGCAATTTTATGTGTGATAGATTGCAGCCTTGTACCGGTATGTACATATACATGTATACTTGGTACATGTACAATGCACATGTTTGTTTTTTTTAGATTTACCTCAAGGTGTTTCATGCATCCACATTTGAGCATTCACTGGTAACTTTATAGATGCCATGGGTACAGTTGAACCTCATTTAATAAGAGGCTCCAGTAACTTTGCTTGTTACTGTCTTGTTAAGGAATGGCGTTTAAAAGTTTCCTTGTACAAACAACATGCTGTACTAACAGTGCCCTTACTAACGAGATTTGACTGTACCCGTGTTTATCAGGGGCTAAATGATAGCCCCAATTTTTTTTTCAGAATAACAGTGAAACAATTTTTTAACAAATTGCCTGTGTTGTCAGACTGTCCTTTGCCAAAAAGAAAATTGAGGCGGCAGGCAAAGAGGATGGCATCTACCTCATCCGACAGAACCCCGAGGACTTCTCCAGTTACTGCTTGACTGCAAGACTAGATGGCAAAATCAAGAATTACAAGATCAATGTCGATGAGGGTAGGAATGGTCAATTTTGGCTATTACGAAAAGAAGTGTTTTGTCGAATTTGTTTGGTTTTTTAAATTTAATCATGGTTACTGGACATTTGTAAAGAAATGTGCATAAAAGTGGATAATTTTTGACAATTTTTTTTCATCTTCCAAAAAATTTGGAAGAGATTGCTAGGCCTGTGCTGGGTACCCGGGTACCCGCCAGTTGATATAAAAACCCGGTTTGCAGCTCTGTCGACTGTTCTGATGTTCCTCGTGAAAATTTTGTTTTCCTATTTCCTGTTTTAATATACCTACATAGACAATTTGCAAACTAGAGGTAACAATTTCGTTTGATATAAAGGTATGAGAATTTAACCCAGACGTTTAGAACAATGTGCTGCTTGCTTCCTGTGTACGAAAAAGAGCCCTGTTTTGGGCACATGGTCCATCAGGGTCGTGCGCAGTGCCATTTGTTATTAAGTGATTTCTTTTCCAGGTACCCGATGTTGACAAAAAACGGGTACCCGGTTCCAAAAATATCCAGAAATGCTTACCCCTAGAGATCGCAGCCCCTGTTTTAAAAGTTATGACAAGCGGTCTTGAAACGTGCCCGGGACATTGGTGGATGCATCTGTGACCGAAATGAATTTGGTATCAAATGACGCATTTTTCTGCATTGCCGAGGGGACGTCAGGTATCGAGCACGTTGACTCTTTTTCAAAATCTGCCAAGGACCTTGTTTTACCCAAATATTTTTTTGTATCCCCAAAAGTGCATAAATACATGTATTTTTGGTTTTTTGTTTTTTTGGGATTCCAGATGGCTGTGTTGGTTTGCCTGGTCAACGAACTTTCCCCGATGTCCGCGCATTAGCAGACTATTACCACTGCACAGTGAACTGTGCCTGTATAGAGGGGCCTCTCATCAAAGCCATACCGTACCAATCTAGAGGTAGGTGTCGAAGAGTTCTAAGCTTTTATGGGTACACCATGTGAAATCAGCCTCTTGTATGGAACACTGAAGTGGACACAACATGCTCATAATTATGGGTGTAAAGGCATTACCGAGAAAACCAGCGCGTGAACCAACATGGGCGCGTGTTCCATTCGTTGGCACTGCACTTCCTGGTTCAAAAACATGTCATTCGGTACTCTGTCCGTCTTGAGCAGAAGCACCCCCTCAGAAGAGCCACAATGCGGGCGTTTCCCGCTGGCACGCGTCCAAGAGTTTGCTATCACAAGTCGCGAAATCCGTCGACCCAGTGCGCGTTTGGAAAGGGTCGACAGATTCCGCACAGTGGATTGGCCATCGCATTGCAAACTCTTTTGAGGGACACTGTTGTGAATCACCTGCATTAGTTGGGGGTGTTCATTTTGTTGATACTGGTAGCTATGCGACAGCAATGCGTGCACTTTAGTGTCGTTCGTGAACCAGCAGAGTACAACTCCGACCAAAGGAGCCTCCGTTGCTAAAACAAATTGTGCCCTCTTGTGCTCCAGCTTGAGGCTAATACGAGTGGCAGTTGCGGGAGGAACTGTTAAGTCTGAACTCGGCATTTCGACCATGATGCTCCGGTTGTCCTAAGGAGAACTGCAGTGGAGCGCCGACTTTAAGATGGTACAGAATCAGCTACACAGAGAAGAACATGCTAGTGAGGGATTGGCTTGTGGATACACTCACGGTTTCTTCTCAAAACCACCGCTGTTGTAGAAGAGATTAATTTCACAAGGTGTACCCGCAAGCCGGCTCTTTTCAATCTAGCCTCCACCATCAAGAGTTTTGGTGTGTGTCAGGGCTTGGAGTTTCCATGTCTTCCTTCAATTGTGATTGACCCTTCTATGCCAAGATGCGTTCTGGACAAAGTTGTCCTATCAGTCAAAATCAGTCAAATCACCTGCGTGTCTGTGTACCGTGACAAATTATGTACAAGGAACTGTTGACTGTCTGCCACTGTTACAGCGTAAGGAGGGTTAATCACTCCATTTGATTATGTGGTGCTTTTGTTGAAATGGTGTAACAACCCTTCGTGCCATCAATGTTATTACCGCGTGGAAGTCGGCGTGGGAGAGGAGTGTAGACCATCCACCAGCTGTGCTGTGTTGCTGTCTCCCGCAAGGATGGATCGTGTCCCTTACAGTTTTGGGCCTTGGCCCCTGCTTGGGTTCCTTGACGGTCCGAAAACACCCGGGGCGTGTCCAAAATTGTCATCTCATGAACAGTGCCCTTGACGTTGGTACATCATATGTGTTTTTTTATCAGATGAGTGTCTCCAGTTGCGCGACCTGTCAGCCCTGCCTGAGTTGCCACGGAAGCCACCCCCTGAGCCGCAGATAGAGTGGATCCAGCAGGACAATATCTCCAAACGCCGGCGGTGGAAGCGGCTGGGAGGTGGAGCCTTCACCTCGGTCTACCGTGGGGAGGTCCGCAAGCGAGACAGAGGGTGGATCCAGGTGGCCATTAAGTGCCCTAACAAGGATGCCTCGCAGCAGGTGCAACAGGTAGGACCTTCTGACCTACAAATGTAGGCAAGACACGGGATATGTTAAGTCAGGAAACCAGACTAGTTGAACTAGCATCTCTTGTGGGCCTGCTACCTGACCTTATAAGGGTAATTCCAGAAATTAGGGTCCAAAAAGGTGTCTTTTTGTGTCCCTGTTACATCTGACCTTTGTTTCTTGACATGGCAATATCACCAGGATTGATTTCAAACTGTAACTATTTGTTTGGCAGGTAAGTTGCATTAATTCATCACTCTTGGAAATTACAAAATGTATTCTGAGCTTACAAAATCATGTATGTCAGATGTGACAGGGGCACGAAACAAAATGGACCCCTAATTTCTGGAATTACCCATACGTGAGGACAAACTGTACCTCCATGGATTCCAAAATCGGGTTAGTAATAGGTTCAAGATCAGTTTAAAACATACTGCCACTGACATGTTACTTTTAAAAATGGAAAAGAACAGGGTTTTTTTTCTGCCTGTCTTCACACATGTATGTGTATAGTCTGGTTCGTGGCCGAAAGACTCCAAACTATTTCAGAGAATCTTTTGGTTCGATAGTCGTCTTTTCTCCCCCTGTCACAGAAATTCAGCCAGTCGGTGGACGTCATGTCGTCCTGGAACAACCAGTCCATCATCAAGTTCATTGGCATTGGGGCAGGCTTCAGCCTGATCATGGCCTACGCGCCGTTCGGCTCCATGGATGAGTACCTCCGCAGCCAGGAGGCGATGATAGGAGCCAGCCACCAAGTGGCCATTGCTGTCCAGCTGATCGACGCCCTGGAATATCTGGTATGCACTTCTGCAGTAGTGCAGTCGAATACAAATTACCATTTCACGTTTTCTGTTAAATGGCACTGCTGGTCAGAAGCAATTTGTTTTAATGAGAAACTTTTCCACTGTGAAGATCTTTCCCCTAAAAATCCTTTAACATACCATGTTGCTGTGACATTTAATCCAAAAGGGCTTTACTACCGATGTTTATTATCAGTCATTTCTAGCAATGACACCAAGGATTTCTCAAAAGTGCCTTAGGCACTACACCGGGCAACCCTTGAGAAACCTATAGAGAGGAGACAATGAGATGCAAATACAGTCTTAGAGGTGGGAAGAAACCCTAGTTGATATGCCTAGTTTGGTTGCAAGTTTACAACATTTGCCATTGACAACATCAGTGAGGGTTTTTCTGTACCCTTCCCCCACTGTCGCCTTGGGGAAACTCTCGTCGTGCTTGAGCGAGTACAGCCTGGAACACTACGTTTTGCTTCAGAGAAACCTTATGGACAACAATCCCCCTTTGCAGACTACTCCCCCCCCCATGATAATTACTCCTGGCAAGCTTCTCTTCTGTAAACAACTTTGACAATAGCTTCAGTACCAACTCTTTAGGGCCTGCCACCTTTGAGTGGATGTCATGATAAGATGCCCCGTCCCACCCTATCAGCACTTCGCTGTCAGAAAAAGCTACCACCTTTGGCTCGGCTTTGTGCATATCAAACCCAAGTGGCTCTTTATCAAAGCTAAGTCTTTTTTTATGAGTTCATATTCTTCCCGACGCTACTGGCCTTGCTCTAAGATAGAGAACAGGAGAGATTTGATGCGGGAAGACCGGACCGAAGGCTGGGCGCCTTGACTGTGAGATTGGGCAGTGGGTGATCAAGGGACGTCTTCGATGGGTAGCGATGACGTGCAAGCGGCTGGCCAAAGACCATCTTCTATGGGCACCGGTGACTGGGAAGCGGTTGGCGGGGGGATGTTTTCGATGGGCACCGGTGACTGGGAAGCGGTTGGCTGGGGGATGTCTTCAATGGGCACCGGTGACTGGGAAGTGGTTGGCGGGGGATGTCTTCGATGGGCACCGGTGACTGGGATGCGGTCGGCTGGGGGATGTCTTCGATGGGCACCGGTGACTGGGATGCGGTTGGCTGGGGGACGTCTCTGGGTTTTTTAATGGCTGTTTTATGTAATGCACACTGCATTCTTGATGTATTTATTCCACAAGCTAATAAAAAAAATTTTTCAAATTTATTGAGAAAGACTTTTCTTTAGCGGTAAAATAACTCGTTTTAAGAGTGAAAAAAAGCAAGGTTTCAGAAAATCAGACATCAAAATCACACTAAATGGCAAACACCATGATTTTTCAAGATTTTCCATGATTTTTTGTAATGAAAATGATGTACCAAAAATCCTTAAAACATCGGCACGCTGAAAGTTTATACAGCGTGTTTATGAACTGCGTTCAGCTGTAACACACTTGCTGGGCATGTTTCCCACCAGCGCGGTGCATCAGCAGGTCTCGGGCGGCTGGAGTGAGGTGCCGTGCAGTGCTGTGTGGTGCAAGGAAGCAGATCGCAGTGCACCGATAAAAATATTTTGGACGCCTTCCCTAAGGAAATAGCCCCCTCTTTTGGTCCAGCTCGAGGCTTATAGGGGATTAAATGGTGATTTGTTTTGTACTGATCACTCAACAAAGGAACTGTCTCATGGGCATTTCATGAACTGCTAATCTCACTGAAGGGCTGGACGATCCGAGAAAAAAAAAAAAAAAAACAGCCCAGGAAAATTCACAGCAATATGATATATGTATGCTTAAATGGTTTTTAAAGGGAGAAGATGTTCGCAGCGTGTACTTATACTCTTGTCGGAGTGATCCCTGTTTTTTGGGCAACGATACCCAGGGATACAATGTTTCAGGTTTTACTGCCTCTGACTAGAGCCCCTTGAGCACAGATATTGACAGATCGGAGAAACTGTGAACATAGGGCCTGGCGGTTCAATTGGTAGAGCACCTGCACTTTATTGAGGAGGTTGCTGGTTCAAATCCCTTTCCAGTCAGTTTGCTCCGTTTGTAATAGTATGTTAACCACTTCGTGCCGGGGCAATTTTCAACATTGAGGATGCTGGGCCGGCATGACTATCATTTTTTCCGTTTTCAAAATCCTTCAACAATTCATCATTCCATTTAACAGTCGTTTATAGCCGCACGGAGTAATCTTTAGGCACTGCTCTAAGTTGACGGGTGACCTTCATTGATGCCTGAATATTTCAGCCAGGCCTGCAGCCTTGTAAACAGAGCCCAGATTGTGCGGTGTTATACAACTGTCTTTTGTTCACGAACCTGGCTCAGTGCACTGCTGACCTCTTTTCAATAGGGGCCAGATTAGCATGCAGCGGTGCTGTGTGGCTCATCGCTGCGGTGGTGGAGCGCTTTTGTCCCCGGTGGTAATCCGCTTGCTCTAAATACCCCAAACCCTGGTATAAGGTTTCAAAATAACGCTGGATTATCACCACTTTTGAGAGTGAAAAATGCCGGTAATGCCCAGCAGCCTGGTCTTTTGTTCGGAGTACGGTCTTTTGTTACAGGGCCCTGTTTCCTTTGTCCGAGTTCGGAGACCCCGGCCACCCATATAAACCATACGGCTCCGATTTCGGAGTCCCCGGCTGGTAGTGGTTAACGCCTATGGTAGTCATGTTCACTGTATGTCTTGCTTGTTGGGAAGTTAACAGTCAAAACAATATCTGATGTTCATAACCATAGTTTTTGTAAAGTTCAACTTTCACTGGACTGTTTTTCAGAAATGGAATGCACTGAAGTGCCAAGAAAGACACGCAGGCTTTTGGATCAAGCTGTGGTGCTGCTACATATAAGTGGTGGATTAAACTGAACACGCATCATGATTAATTGATTAACTTTATTTTCAGAAAGTCGGTTATTTATCAGTGAGTGAGTTCTTGGTATTTTGAAACATTGAAGACAGGAATTGTTTTTCCATGATCATGTCAGGAATCACGGAAGATCATTCACGGTAGTATATCGGCCCACAATACCCTGGTGGTGAGAGGCCTTCCTCGGGTCAGAGTCAAACTGGGTGACTCCATGCTGAGCAGGTATTACCACAGCTTGCCCATGGAGAGGAAACTGAAATGGTAAGATAAAGAGACAGAGAAAGTGACCAACAAACAGTATTGACATGATTGACAGATGAATCAACAGACGAACCGGACATGGTCTAGGTCAAAGTGGGCGACGCCATGTTGAGCAAGTATTACCATGGCTTGCCAACAGAGAGGAAACTGAAATTCTAAGATGGACAGACAGACAAACTGACTGACTAACAGTATATAGAAAAACAAATGAATCAAAAGACACAGGGTCAGAGTTGAACTGGTTGACATACATGTGTAGGGTACCGAAGCTTGACGTCTAGAACCAGCTGGTTCTCGCATTAACCCTAATCCTCCCCAATCCTCAAAAAATCCTTCGGGCAGTTTTGGAGGATTTTGGAGGATTGAGGGTGAATGGCAGAAGTGTATGGCTTATTGCAAAGGATGCCACGAGTGAAGGTCGTGGCTGAGACCTTGTGTTTTTTTGCGTAGTCATCCATAACTTCAGCTCGATAGTTCTTTTGAATCAACCGCACTGCTCAAGAATGCCATTCACACTGCCTCAACATAATGACAGGAATTGCCAGAGGATTTTTGATGCAGTAGGCACACCTCCAAGTAACATTTTCAAGAAAGTTGTTAGGATTTTGGAGGATTGTGGAGAATCCAATTTTTTCACCCCCCCCCGATTGGAGGATTTTGGAGGGCCCCCTAGCAAAAAGGGCCTTGGGGGTTAGGGTTGATGTCTTTTACACTCATAATTGTGCATGTGATTCACGTCGGTGCTCAGTGAGTAGCACCACAGCTCACAGATGACAAGTTTGTAACATTGAACGTATCCAAGATGTGACTCGGGCAAAAATTGAGTGACTTCATCTCTTTTGTGATGAATTTCTTCAGTTTTCTGAGAACATTCTTCTTATAACGTCTCGTTTGAAGGGTTCGCTGGCTGCCTCCCGAGCTGATACGAGCCAATGCTGAGCCCACGCTGGAGAGCGACCGGTGGAGCTTTGGACTGGTCCTCTGGCAGATTCTGGCTTACGGGAAGATTCCGTTTGAGGACAAGTCGGACAATGAGGTGAGCGGCGGGCCAAATTTTTCATGGCCACTTGCCGACAGCGTTGGAACAAAATGTTTAGTGAAAGGCATTTGTCCCAAGAAATTAACTGAATGTTGCTTTCGGAACTAGTTGATGTAAAAATCAAATATTAAACCTGTTTGGACAAGGTTGTTTCAACCACTTGTTTCTCTTTCTTTGTTTTATCTACATGTACGTCCTAGTTCTTGCACCTGTATACCAGAGGGTGTTTAATTTATCCATGTCATAGGTCTTGCATCTGTACACCCACCATAGGTTTTTTTATCTATTCATGTCCTAGGTCCTGCGCCTATACACCCACCATAGGTTTCTTGTTTTATCCACATTATAGTCTCGCACCTATACACCCACTGCACGTGTTTTTATCCACGTCCAAGGCCCTGCACCTGTACACTCACCATTGTTTTTTTTAATTTTATCCGCATTCTACGGTACATGTGTAGTTCGTGCACCTACATTGTGCATGTACCGTACGCACCCACAGCAGGTGTTTTCCTTGTATCCATGTCATAGGTCCTGCATCTGTCCACCGACCATAGGTTTGTTCCATCTACATCCTCGGTCTTGAACCTATACACCAGCTGCAGGTGTTTGTGTTTTATCCACATCGTAGGTCCTGCATCTGTACACCTGTCATAGTTTTTTTTTTATTTACATCCAAGGTCTTGCACCTGTACACCCACTACAGTTGTTATGTTTTATTCATGTCCTAGGTCCTTCAGCTGTACACCCAGCATAAGTTCCCACCGTTGAATCTTCACTCCCTGGAGCCTGTGAACATTCTCATCAAGAATTGCTGGCACGTGGTTCCCTCTGACCGTGTCACCTTCAAGCACCTCATGATGGAGCTGAACCGTATCTTCATGGGTGAGTTCATCTGGGTTGTCATGCTGTGTCACAGCAGCGAAATAAATTAACCCTCCTATGCTGAAGTCACTCTTTGGGTCATTTGGTAAACACCTCAAAGAAGCACAGCTGTGTCGTGTTGTGCACTGCACTAACTGTCCCTCACAGGAATATCAGATTGCACTTTTGTGCTGCCTAAGAACTGTGCTTCACTGTTTCATGTGCATCATTGTGCAGTAAACCAAATGCAGTGAAGAGGACTGCACAAAAGACCCTGGGTCATTTTGAGCTGGCAATCTACTGTGTACACACTGAACCTGTGCATGTTTGAGTTCCATATAGAAACTACATGCTCACCAGTGACTGTGGGCATCTGTGCACATTTGTGCTGTAAAACCATAGGAGGGTTAATAAATTAATTAATCATAATTAAAAATATGCTGTTTTCAAGTTCATCCTAACCCCCTAGGCTCTTGCATTAGGGAGCATACTGAACCCAACAAACTTCAACAGGTTCATGTACTTGTGTATGTACTTGTTCATGCAGGTCACTTCACCAAACCTGATAAACTCCAACACGATGACTCCGTTGGAGTTTGAGTGATATGGTATGGATGGGTCTATGCAGAATAGGATGACTTGCACTGAAACAGTACCAAATCTGACAAAATCAAGCATAGTCCAACAATTGGTACAGCAAGCCAGACACTGCACACAATGATCCCTGTGTGTCTCAACTTACACCAAATCCAACACCATCACCCTGGGACTTTGTTACCAAGTCCAACAAAATGCAACAAGAAGTTCATCAGGCATGGAACCAAGGCTGCCAAAATCTAGTAAAACTTGCTGTTGGAATTTGATGGATACTGGATATTTAGGGTTAAGGGCCTGTGAAGAATATTCCGAAATGCATCAGCAGGAACTGTATTCCTATTGGTCAAAGCA
Organism: Acanthaster planci; assembly: GCF_054643075.1. Classification (NCBI taxonomy): domain Eukaryota; kingdom Metazoa; phylum Echinodermata; class Asteroidea; order Valvatida; family Acanthasteridae; genus Acanthaster; species Acanthaster planci. Next base: position 17,588,898 of record NC_141786.1, on the reverse strand, counting down.
CGTCACTTGACCATGTATTAACATTTAATAATGCCCACTGAGAAGAGATAATGCCCCCTGGGTAAATCACACCTTGGCACCTGGATATGAAACAGTGTAATCAGATCTGATTGGTCAGGAGTCTGTGTGCACACAATGCGCCTCACGTACCTAGTTCATTGAAGAGGCTTCCATTGGACAACTTTCAAAGGAATATACCATATAATGAATAGGGGTGTTCGGGAAAATGAACGTAAAGTTTTGGAACAAAATCCTCGGAAATCCATCGTTTGTTGACTTCTTTGGACTCTCTGAATAAAAAGGTATTTATGAATGGAAACAAATATGTGCTTGGCTGGTCTTAAACACTCGTTTAAAGAAACCAGAAAATAGAAATGGTTTTTATACATTTTACTAAAACCCTTAAAATTGCATTGTTGGGCTTCAATTAAACTCATTTTAAATTTTTGTTTTGCAAATTTAACTCATACTTTGGTGCTTTTTTGTTTGATGCTAATGCTATTTTGCATATTCATGAGGAGAACTATGGCGTCATCCAAGGCACTGAATTTCAGTGTTGCACTGATTTGTGCACAGAAAATTTCTAGATTTTTGCAACCACTGTTATGCCAGATTTTATTGGGGGGGGGGCAATTTATTGCTGTGTAAGTATATGGCAATAATCCAGCAAAATTCCTTTTCACAGAAATGTTCCCAGATAGCAAATTTGGGATTCACAATTGGAACATGAAAACATGCAACCTGAACCATGTCTTCCTGGATTTACATCAGAGCAAAAGCGCCCTCACTTGTCCAGAAATGTTTGGTCAATTTTTAATGTTTGAAAAAGTGCACCATTCTGTTCATGAAAGCCAAACAGTCTTCATTCATGGAAGAAGAGTACAGAGACACACAAAAAGTGATTCTAAGAAAAATTCATTTCCTGGTTCCTTTAAGACCAGCTCAGGAAAATGGACGCGACTAACATGACTAATGCCTTAGCCACAGGCAGGGGCATAAGTCGCGTCCATTCTCCTGAGCTGAGTTGATACATGTACATGTACCGGGCACTAGGAGTAAAGTAGTAAGATTTGTGTTCTCTTTAGGCCCCAAAGAACATGAAAAATGAAATCAAAATCAAAATATGCTTCTTTTGACGTGTTTTTCTTCCTGAAAATTGTAATGAAATGTTTTGAAAAATGGCGTTAATAATAATTTTGTTGGAGCAGTTAGGAAATGACTAGGACTGTTCTCTCAGACTCTCCCATTGGTCATGTTATTGTTTGAGCATCATGTCTTTGTTTATACTTTAATGAGTGAAAACACATGTACCATGAGATGATTGAAACAGACTGAAGCTGTCCCGGAATTCCTTGCCCAACTGAGGATTGTGTAAAATGCCATTGTCCATGTACCCTGTTGTGAGTCAACCAAGCTCCCCTCATGGTGTGTCGCCCCAATTAGAAATCCAACAAGGAGATGAAGCGGCTGCCATGCAGTGGGAGGTGCTCGGCGATGAGGAAGACGGGCCCGAACCAATCCTGGAGGACTTCTCGGAAGGGGAGCAGAGCGGGGGGAGCGACGAGGAACTGATGGACATCTCCTGGCAAGGTGGGCGAGATGTTGAGAAACCTGAACCAATTAATGTCAGCATCAAGGCGCACAGTATGTTGCAGTTGAAAGTCAACCTCGGACCGGGAAGTTCTCCTTCAACACTTTCCGTCTTCCCCGGGTATTCATTTTCATGTCGGAAACCTTGAGAAACCTCTCTCAAAGTGGGGAAGGTTTTTCGTAAATTTTCCCACAAGTGAAATTTCCGCACCTTTTTTTGCTCAAATGGAAGTAATTTTCAAGCCTCAAGAAACATGAGTTTGAATTTGAAAATGAATTCTTCCCACAAAATTCCCTTGTTCCACTCACGGTGTTGACTTTCCAATGCAATGCACCGTACGGTTACATACAGAACTCTCAAACTACAATTACATCGAAGTGGTTCGGGAGCTAGCACCACCCTCCCAAACATTTTGTAAGACCTTGTAAACCCCCCCAAAAAGCAGATAAAAGCCAAAGTCTTTGTCTTCCTTTGAGACAACAAATGCAGTGGAAAGCAAGTCTGAAATCATACTTGGTGTATGTTTTGAAGTAGAAAGCTGTCGTACCTACATGTACCTGTGCAGAAACACTGGTTTTGTTAAAACAACAGTGGACAGCAACCTCTGCATCAGTGGCAAGTTTCAAGGCTGCTCTTGAAAACCACTTTCACCAGTGTTGCCAGTCTTCTAGCTTTCTTTCTCTTTGGTGTGCCTATCTGCCTTGAGCAGAAGCACCCCCGCATCGGTTGAAAAGGGCTAGGTTGATGGGGAGTATTCATTTTGTACCCCTGTTGCTAGGAAAATTGCACCCTCTCTTGGTTCATCCTAGGCTCATACTGCAACAGTCTTTCACTGTATCAATCCACCGTAGATCCAGATGTAAATGAGTTGATTGGGAGGGACCAGCATCTGGTGATTGGTAAAGCTCTGAAACTTGGTCTGTGCGTCGGCACTGATATGATAGTCCTGGCAAGGTGAAATGGGAGAGAGACCATAAACCTGTGATTGGTTATAGTGAAGGTTTGAAACTATCCAGTGACGGGTAAGGGGGAAACCCCACTCCAGTGATTGATTATATTGACTATACGTAGAAAGTGGTGAAACTTCATCTGTTCACAGGCACTGATAGTCTCTGTACCAATGACGTTTTGTGTGTTTGTTCCTTACCTGTAGCGTCTGGTTTTGCAGGCCTTGCTGACATTGATTTGATGACAACTTACCCAGGCCAAAGCTCCAACCAGGTAAACTCTTACTTTGATGTTTTCAGTGTCATATGCAGTAGCTTGCAATTAGAATTATACTTTAGAATGGAAAATCTTTCCACTTTTTCTCTTCCCGGGGAATTCATACATGTATGTGATCCCACAAAATGTGAAAACAAGTAGTGGTAAAAATTTTTTTTACCCTTTGGCATATTTGAAAAAACTTTTTCATTCCATTTCTTTGAAGTAGGAGAATATTTTTCACACCTTTTCACACAGGGAAAAACGTTTTCACACCTTTTCTACTGCTTTGACTTCTGCAGGCGGACATCTACCCAAGCAGCGGTCGGTTGATGAAGTTCAGCGGAATTGAAAAGATTGCTATGGGAACGTTGGAGATAATAGGACCGCCCATTGGGGAAGTGAGTACCCGTACATGGTCACTGTGGCATATACATGTACTTAATCGTGTTTTCATTTACTTATTTCTGTTCATCCAACAGCGAGTTCTGGCTAAATTACAGGATGAAGTGACACTGATCCTGTTTGGCATTCCAACAGTGCATGCCCAAACTGAGGTCATTGGGGGAACAGTCAGCCCAATCTTCCCTGTCAGCGCAGCTGTAGGTCAACTCATGCGAACACTTTGTTCCTGATTGACCTTGACTTTTTTAGATACCAATCTGGCTAATTAAGAAGACTATTCAGAAATGTTCAGGTAACACCCACAGAAGCAGGTGGGGACTGGTGAAATTTGAACTTGAGCTGCAGAGATAGAGGGCAAGAAAAGAGCCACAACGCTAACCTGACTGTCCCTCACCAGAGTGCAATACTCAGTGCATTTAAGACAACACAAATCACAACAACCTGTTCCATGAGTCAGTGTTGTAGTCTAGGTCATTACAACAAGACCAGGTACAAGACCAGGTACTAGAACAGGCACAAGTCACAGGGTGAATAGTGACAAAGGAATGCTTTTGTTGCAGTTCATTTGAACAGCTTGTGGCTTGAACTCAGACTGAAGGTCTCGTGTTGGTCTTGTGTGGTCTTGTGAAGGTCATGAGTGTGGGCCCAGTGAGTGCTGACAATAGCAGTAATTTTGTTACCAAAGAAATTACAAAGTGAAGAGGTGAAATAGTCACGGCTTTGGGCATTTGAATAATCTGTACAAAGGAACAATGTTTCTGTCATGCTGGTGGCCTCTGCTTCCAGTTGTTGTTTGGCTTTGCATCTTCTGAGTCCTGTGTCTAATGCTGGCCAAGTCGTGAAGGTCATGTCGACAGGCCATTTAAGACACTGGCAGATTTTGGGAGGACAGAAACAGGGCTGGAAAGCTGAGCCGCGAGAGTACCCCTATCTGACTATCCTCCACTGTATGGTGCTGTTGCCAACTGAGGCTTTGAAAGCAAAATACTGTGTTAAACTGTGCCAGTAATATATTATTGCATAATTTTAAAATGGGAGCCACACTGATGCATTGGACTCCAGTCGATAATGCATTGATGCAGCAGAAAAACAAACAAAATTCAACGTTACAAATTTAGGCGGTAAGTAAAATAACCTTGCTAAATTGATCTTTTCTAACAGGAAACAGACTAGAAAAATGAAAGACAAATATTAAAAAATGTATTCGCCAGGATTCAAACGAGGGACATCCTCAATACTTATTCTTTCCCTTATCTACTAGACCACTACACTGTGCAAGCCAGCTGGACCAAACCCTCTTTTTTCCACAGCCACACATGCCGAAGCTGTGACATAAATCATATGTTTCTTGTCATGTATTATCAGCATGCTTAGAGCAGTAACATTTGGTTGTAAAGCCTCGTTTTTTAACAACAGTGGGTAGTCAGGTCGGATTGATATTGTGGCAGTTTATCATTTTGGACTTTGTTCATATTTGTTCGTATACCCCTCCAAATGGGCCTCTCTTAAAATTGGAGTATGGATTAGCTGAAGCAAGCGAGTTACACCTTCCTTTCTGTTGAGGGAGAAATACTTGAGGCTTTCTTTGTTGACAGCCACAAGGGACACATTTATCACTGTACATCTTTAGAGTAACTTCGTGGGATGAATATTTGAGGGTGTCTTTTTTCTCTCTTAGGGTAACTTTGGGTTCGTGTATTTCGGCCACTGGAACCGAGGGCCCATGAACAAGTTACCTGTGGCCATCAAGGAGATCAAAGAAAACAGGGCCAATGAGCAAGAACTGCAACAATTTGAGAAGGAGATTGCACAGTTGTCCAGCTTTAACCACAAGAACATTGTCAAGGTGCTAGGGGTCATGGAAGGTGGGTACCAGTAAACCTTCTTACCAATGAGCAAAGCCTGTCTCTGACTATTACCAAGACTAGTCTTTTCCAAAATGCACTTTGTTTTGGGGAGATGTTAACTTTATTTACAGGTTTTGCCCTTGCATCAGGGAGGTGTCATTTTTAAATACGAGGTTTTTGCCCTTAGTCTGAGATGTTGTAAAAGCAAAAACTGGAATTAAATTTAACATCTCCCCGGAGAAAAGTGCATCTTGAAATAGTTCACAGTACCCACTGCTAAATCTGCCAAGGACCAGCCAGCTAACTTGGGCAAGCTTGGTGGTCAAGTGGTTAAGACGTCTGCACTTACAAGCAGGAGGTTGTATTTTCGAGTCCCACTTGAAGAAACTTGTGAATTTCTTCATAAGCTCTCTGAAAAGCACCGAGTATACAGTGTTTAATATGTGTCGGTGTTGGGGGGGAAACCTGTTATTAAAAAGATTAGTCTTGATTTAATTACTGAAGGTTTGGACGGTCATGTTGCCAGTTGCAGGTTTGGACAGTCAAAAATGACTGTTGAAAGATCAGACAGGTAGTCAAGTAGAAAGTTGAAGGATTGGACAGTCACCGGACTGGTTAGCCTTTTTGACTGTCCAATGACTGACATGACTTTTGATTGTGGAAGGATTGGACCGTCATGTTGACTGTTGGACATTCAATGTGACTGAAAGGATTGGACAGTTATTTTGACTGTGGAAAGATGTTGACTGCCCAATGACTGAGTTACCTGATCACTGTTGGAAGTGACTTTTGATCACTGTGAGACGGATTGAACCATCATGTTTACTGTTGAAGAATTGAATAGTCATGTCGATTGTTGAAGGATTAGACAGTCAAGTTGACAGTTGAAGGATTAGACAGTTATAGTGACTAGAAGCATTGGATAGCTATGTTGACTGTCCAATGACCGACTGACTTTGGATTGTGGGAAGTATTGGACCATCGAGTTGACTGTTGGGGATTTGACAGTCATGCTGACTGTTGAAGGATTGGACAGTGTGTTGACTGTTGAAGGATTGGACAGTGTGTTGACTGTTGAACGATTGTCAAGTTGAAAGTATTGAACAGTCAAGTTTAATAGCACTGCCTACACCATCTCCAAGTTAGTTTGCTGTATGATTTGTGCTATATTTCATTCATTGACTTGATATTATGGAAATGAATTAGCCTGAACCTTTGTACTTATTTTCAACTGCAATAATCTCTCGAGCGTGCGCCATGATTACAGTGAGTTGTCTTTAATTGCTGCTCATATTCCTCAATATGTTGTGTTGATTTGTTATACATACTTAGCCGGACTGGGCAATCCTCTGCGTCTCGTTATGGAGTATCTCCCCCTTGGAGCGCTCAATAAATTCCTAGAACAGAAGAAGATTGGCAACAAAGTAGTCAGCCTGGCAACGATGCTGACTTTTGCGCAGCAAGTAGCGCAGGTAAAGTGGTTCATGTGACCTCGAGTCCATTCGTAGGCCAATCGTAGCCGCGACCTTAACATGCCAATATGCATACACGCTAGTCTGGTTCCTGGACCAAGGGATACCCTCCACCTGGAGAGAATGTGAGGTCACCGCCAAGGTCATGTGACCAAAACTGAGATAATTCTTTCGTTAAAATGTTCCAAGGCTGGCCGAAATTGAACCTCATTTGTTCATTTTCAGAAAGCTTCAATATTTGTTAACTGAGATTGTATAAATTGTGCCTTGTTTTCTTGGTGCGTCACGTTCAAAGAAAGATCTCAATTTTTCATGGCATCTCTTTGCATATTAATGTCCACTTTTGCACAACATTGGTTCCACCGACTGATGGATTTGTGTGCGGTGGCCCTCAAAGATTGACATAATACATCCTCAAAACCGTCATACCTGTACTTTGTTTTCATGAATGGTGGGTACCAGCCATCATATATGGAAGGGAACCCGTCCAGCATGTACCAAACTGTATTCGCACGCAGTGTGACCAAAATATTGGGAACAGGGTTGAAACATGCTGTGTGACATTGAAGTGGAGCATGCATGTATTGTTTGGTCACATTTTGTGGGTTGCTTGCAGAATCGGTCTGTGCACATTGCATTTCAATTCACTGCCCGGATTTCATCGCATACCATTCCCCAAAACTTGTGTCCTGCTCTGCAAAAAGGTCTCTTTTTTAAAACCAAGGTGGCGGGGGAAGATTGATATACAGGGCTGGAAAGCCCCTGTGTAAGTTTATACTTGGTATATGACAGAGCAGCACAGACCATCCCTTCTGGAGATACTGATCTGCTATTTCTCCAAATTCTACAAACTTCAACATAACTGAGAAAACAGACTTTGAAAAAGTTGAGTCTAAATAGGATGAGAACAGTCACCCTCAATCTTTTTAGCAACCAACATGTTCCCTCCAGATATTTTTTGTTCACAAATCCTGACCAAAGATGTTTTTTTTCTGACCAAAAAAGAAGTTTCAACCTCTCAACTTTGAATGGGCCGCTGTGTAGAAAGGCAGAGCACCACAACTTTCATCGCCTTTTCCCGGAGCAGGTCACGTGTGTTGCACTGAATGTCTCTGAATGTCCATCTCAGGACTCTTTCTTGAGCCTGAAACCCTGAGAGGTTTGGTGGGATGCTTCAAGGAACGTAACATTTGTATTTGTGATCCCTTGTTTGATGTTTTGAAGGGCATGGCATACTTGGGAGAAAGGAACGTAGTGCACCGTGATCTGGCAGCGCGTAACGTCCTCGTGGCATCTGATGCGTCCGTTAACACAGAACCGGAGGTCAAGATTAGTGATTTTGGCCTTGCCCGGAAGTACACTACCGAGGGTTACTATCAGACATCTGGACGTGATAGACAGCTTCCTGTATTCATGTCAGTATCTTTCTCAAATTTATCCAAGCAATAGATTTTTTGTCATACATTCATTACACAACACGATTCTCTTCTCCTGTGCCTGAGATTTTTTTAACATCGCTGTGGGAAGTATACGTGCATAGTAAACAATATACCTTTCTTCAAATATTAAAATCATTCATGCTTTTCCAAGACCACTTGGGGTATTGTTGCTGTGATGTCTGTTCGTTTTACAGGTTTTTTTGTTTTGAAACCAAAATCTGCTCACTGAAAGCATTTGGAGAAAGAGTCACTCACTGGTCTATCGTTGAGCACTTTAATGTGCAGCAAATCATCAACAAGGAGGACATTTAGGCCAGCGAAATATAGAAGGAATGTCAGTATGTTTATGTACACAAATCAACGTAACGTTTAAACTTGTTTTTCGAGAGATGACATCGCAGTATTGCTCAAGAGTATCGGTATACTCATCTGCAGAAAAACCAAAAAGACACTAACATGTCATGTACCTTTTAAAAAAGTAAAACAAAAATTCAAAATACAACTCATTTAGAAAAGATGATTTGTATGAAAAATTGCCTTGCGTAGACGCTTCAACGCCTATTCACATAGTTGCAATTTTGTTGCAAGATATCCAGGATTCAACTGGTGAAATATGTATGCAACATTTTGTGTGCAACACAGTAAATATCAGTAGACCTTATTTCCATGGAAACCAGTTTTGGTTTTATTCCAAGAGTCTATCTTATTCAGTGTAATCTGCTGAATGAGATGGTGCCAGGCTATTTTGGGTTGCAGGCATCACTTCTGCTTGTTTTGAATGTTGCTTATTTAGAGATAAATTAATCACAACTTTAAATTATTCATCAGCATAACACAAACTTTTATTTATTCGCTGGTTCCTGCAATAAAAACGCAGTAACCTCACTTTCAATTCATTGTGGGTGGCTCCCAAAATAAAAGCCTCACTCTCAATTCAATATGGGTGGCAGTGTGATACCGCTTCCTTTTGAACCACGCCCACTGCACATAGCGTTACATTGAACCATGGAACCGGAAAGTAATGGCAATTTTTGTGTTTAATGGGGATTTGCAATTTAGTGGTGGGTGCACATGTATGACAATGCTTACAAACCGGGTAGACCCTATTTACAGAGAATTTTTGATCTTGTTCCTTGAATCTATCCTTTTCAGTGAAGTGAGTTAAATGTGGTGGTGTCTCACTATTTGGAGTTCCAAACCTCCCTTTTGGTTTTTAAAATGTGGTTAAGAATAGTTAGATATATACATGTATTTAAGTCACTTAAGTCATTCTTAACGTAAACTAGTGCAAATTTGTAATAAACTTTTATTTTGTTGCTGTAATATTTTTATTCTCTGGTTTCCCTCGGGAAAAGTAGCCTCATTTTCAGTTCAAGATGGCCGAAACATGATTGCGTTCAGTGAGTGTGGTCCCGTTTTCTTGTTTTATTACATAGGTATGCCATTGAGTGCATCTGGGGCCATGGTAAGTTCAGCAGCATGAGTGATGTGTGGAGCTTCGGGGTTCTTCTGTGGGAAATGTTCTCTTACGGCGAACGACCTAAGTAAGCCCAGTCACTGTTAATACAAGCAGCTTGTTCTCTTTATCTTTTTTGGTATTCTTATATTCATGAAGTTTTATACTATCCCTCATGTTTCTACATTGGCAATAATATATAATTATACTGCAATCATGCATGTCAAAACACTAATAGAGGGTTTGCATGGCTGCCATCTTGCAGGCCAGTGCTTTTGTCCTACAGGGTTTAATATGTACAAAGAAGGTGTCACTGTGGAACAAGAGAACTGCCTTGAAAGATGGCTACTATGGAAAGCCTTTGTATGTAAACAAACTGGATCATATTCTTATTTGTTCTTTTTGTATTAGGTACAAAAATGAAGCAGGTGAAAATGCTTCCATCCAGGAGATAGAGACTTTCCTTCGTAAGGGCAAGCGGCTCCTGAAGCCAGCCGGTTGCCCACAGATCATCTACACCATGATGAATGATTGTTGGCACCTGGATAAACACGCTCGCCCCACATTTGTGCAGTTGGAGCAACGCCTCGGGAGGATACTTGAGGACCCGACACTGGCCAGTGCGTCGTAGGGGCAGAGTGCCATGTCCATGGTTGAGGTCTGGATCCCGGAGGGCCTTGGGCAGATTGATAGGAGTAGTTCAAAGACACCAGTCTGCAGCTGGCAGAGGCATCTCTTCCAGTGGGCTCAGAGCAGCAATAACCAAGGGTACTCCTTTTGTACATGCAGGTCACTGACATGTTTCATTACATGTGCTGTCTGCTCCATGCATGCTCCACAGGTCTCACCTGAATCTGTGGACAGAGTGGAGTCAGCAGAGGGTAACCTGACGAGGTCCTGGGTTTGTAGATGCACCCATCACATACGCGTATCTACAGTGCCCATCTGAACCTCGGACTGCAGTGCTTGGGGAAGTTGCGGGGCAACTTCCCAGGTTGTGGGGTTTGTCACAGGGCACCAAAGGTACTCAGGCCTCACCATTTCTGGGAATAAATTATCGGCACAGCTGAAGTTGAAATGGCCAATGTACATATTGTAAAGAGTCATCTATCTAACCTTGTGAATTATTACTGTAATCTTTCTCTCAAAACTGTGAGCCATTGGCCGCAGAAGAATGGTGCTGCTGTGGAAGCTGCGTGGATAAGAATTTGTATGTTTGGGAAGTGAAACAGGAGACTACAACGAAGGTGACTTTGTTTCTGTGACGGCGTTGCCCTTTGCAGTTGGGTGTAGGAGGTGCAGAGACTTGGAGAATAACAGAAGCAGGAAGAATGGGAACAAGGCGATCACACTGCAGAGTTTCTGCAAAAGGTTGGCAACAACTTCCAACCTCATTGCCAGTGTCGTTGCAGCCCGTTGCCAAAAGCCTCCCACGTCAAGGTGACCAACCACCTCGTAGAATGTGGACAGTCCCTCGTACGAGGATAAGAGAAATATCTCAGGTGAGCAAGGGGTGTGCGTTTGCATTCTTCGCGAGGAGTTGCTGATCTCTGAAAGAGCTTGGGGAGTGCGTTCAGAGGAAAACAGTGCTACAGTGTGGATATTCGTTTTGTGGGCTGTGTGTAAATAGCAGGGAGCTAAGCAGGAGATACTTAGGTGCAACTGACAGTGCAACAGTGGCTGTTCAGAGGTTGTCGCATGAGCCCATGTGTCAGCCTGGCCAGAAGTAGGGTCTAGGAGGTGTCGTCGAAAAAATCTGATTGTCATAACAGCACCTCTCTACGTGAAATAAAAAAGATTCATCTCCAAGGGTATTTCTGTAGCATTTGTAAAAAACTGTCATGTCTGTGTATTTAGGTGCATAGTAGCTTAATTGTACAAAATGTGCTTCTTTAGTGAGATGCCTGTCTGCGACTGCCAACTCTGAATCATAGTTGCATGTGTATTGACAGCCCTCCCCCGGCAAACATTGCATGTGCAGCGCTATCTGTTGTGCCGATGGTGCACGTGGTGAGGTTGTTGAAATAGTGTCCACTTTTAAAGTAAGTCAATCTCGAAACAATCACGTTGAAGTCGAGACCGTGAATTAGTTTCATTAAAATCAAGTCAATTTCACGACATCACTTTCAAACCACTCGAATACCATTCCCAAGCCAGTCACAAGTGAATTGCAAGTCGATCATGAGTCAGTCAAGATTTAGTCTCACGCCTGTGCAGCTGATCCCTGCTCGGTCACAAACCCTTCAGTAGACAAAGTTAAGATCGTTGCAAGTAAATTGCAAATAAACTTCATCTTGGTCACAAGTTATCGCAGTTCAATCTCGATACTGTCACTAATCAAAAGTGAATCTTGAGGTCATCACAAATCAAATCTCAATTCAGTCACAGGTCTACCACAAGTCGATTCAAGACCATCACAAGTCAATCTCGGTCAAGACCATCACAAGTCAGTCTCAGTCATTTGCAAGTCAATCAGAAGGTTGTCACAAGTCTAGCATAAGCCAGTAACAAGACCAGTCAGTCGTAATCAGTTGCAAGACTCAAAAGCCAACCTCAAAACCAAAAGTCAGTCTCAAGGTTGAAACATGTCTAGCACAAGACATGTTTGAAGCCATCACAAATCAGTTGCAAGTCTATCCCAGGCCAATCTGAAGACCATCTCAAGTCAGTCACAAGTCCATCACAAGCCAATCCCAAGACCATCACAAGTCAGTCTCTAGTCACTCACGTCTATCACAAGTTAATCTCGATTCTATCACAAGCCAGATCTGAGCCCATCACAAGTCAGGTACATGCGCATCACCAGACTCTCCAAAGACAGTCACGTCAGTGCAAGATAGGTCATGATCAGTCGCACAAAAGTCCGAAGTCCATCTCAAACCCCACCCCAAGATTGTAGTCCTCAAAGGCTTCACTCTCACGTTCGCCAGCTCACACAGTCACAGGTGAACCCGTGGGTCCGAGTCCAAGAATTCGGACTCTCTTATCCTATTTCTGTTTCTTCATATAGATTATATTCAGTAATGGTGATACTTTCTTGTTTCTAATGTTGTGTAAGGGCATGCGCAGTGGATCAGTTATCCCTTTCCTTGGACGGCCAGTGTTTTGCGTTATACTGTGAATGAACCGAGGATTGGTTTTTCATACAGGCGCGAGTTGAACGACGAAAAGTTAACTTACTAATGGAGAGTGCTTTGACAAATTGAAGACTCGGTCGGATTCAAGATCGTTACATAGAACCTGCTTAAACAATGGCAAAATTGCACGTACATGTATGGTAGTCATTTTTAATTGGCACTCTTGAATGAATGAGTTCTTACAGAAACACGCAGATTCCGACCAATCAAATCTCCGTTTGTCCCGCTGAAGGAAACACATTTTAAATTGGTATATATGTATAGGCCACTCGCGCCAATCGTTGCGTATATGTCTGAATCGCTCCCGGGGCGATTTTGACGGCCGAACGCAACGCACACGTGTATTGTCATGTTAATGGAGTTGATTTTTGTGTCCATGAAAGTCCAACGCATGAACGCATCAAGTACGCAACGCACACAATTACGGAAAGACGTTTTAACTCCGTAAAATTTCCTGTATGGATGCATGATTGTTTGAGAGTTGTCCCTGCATAATGTCACATTACACAATCAATGTGCATGTAATTTACGTGATCCAATACGTACACCTTCATAAATGAGTACTATTATTTAGGTATCCATCTGGATTGTGTAGGAAACGTTATTTGAAATCACATGATCATAATGCAGCAGGTGAGTATTCATTTATACTGTACGGATTAATTGGAAATTCAGGCCAATCATGCTGCAGTGCCAAATAAATAAGTAAACTTACAATGTAGATACGTTGGGTAATTTGTTCTAATCAGCGGTGAACGGTCCAAGGATAAACGCCGAAGACTTTGGATAAAGATGAAAGTTCGGCCTGAACATTTTACTGTGTTTTATTTTGAGTTATCGTTTATCACAGGTATATACGTAGGTCGATCAAATCCATAGGAATGTTTATTTTACATGCGCAGTTTAAAAAAATGTACGTTTCGGGCCGCTGTGGTAGTCTGTGGGAGTGATTAGCACGAGGCGGGCGACACGAAAAGTGGGTCTACGATGTTTTATCCAATGAAGGGTTCTTGTCGAATGTATTCTGGTTTCTACATGTATAGAGTGTACATGTGTACGTGACTTTCATCTACCAAGTATGCATGTGTTCCGTGATGGTTTGAATGCGTCTGGCATTGTTTAAAGTGGTCGATACTGTGTAGGGTCTGTGCATTTCATCGTTGGTGTCTGAAGGTTGTGGTGGTGTTGCTGCGTTTCACGTGTACCCGTCGTAATGGTGATTGGCGCCTACCGACAATCATTAGATGAACAGACCGTGAAGTTATAATTGCTTCGCGTATGAACGAGGATTATATATATGGCTCGATTAGTCAAAATAGACCTTGGGGCCCTTTTAGCCTGTGTAATTCCTGTCGCTGTTGCTATGACGCTTGATGTTTCATTCTCCGTGTACATTATACATGTAGCAGCCAGCGCGAGGTGGCTCGTGTTTGCTGATGGAACAGAGCTTAATTGTCACAGTGTCTTTAATTCGGGTACAAAAGGTATTATGACAACGACTAGTCACAGAAAACAACACACCGTTGATATTTGGAAACCTGTTTAAACTCTGTAACTGTGGCAACCAACCAAACTCGACCTTAATGTTCCTCTCTTGTAGCTCCCTTCGGCATCATTGGTCTGGGAACCAGACCCACTAACTGAGGAGCTGTTTTTTAATTATTTAACGCGCACGCATGTCCTGTGCGTGTACAAGCGTTATACCACCGTAAAGTACTGACTCAGTTTGTAACCCGGGTAATAGTCGTCGTGCTGTCCGTAGGCTATCATGCTAGTCAGCGACATCAAATAAGCCTAAGTGCACATTATAAGACGTGTCAACCTGCTGTACGCTTTTCTGAGGTCAGGCATTACCACACAATAGATTAAAATTGTAAATGAAACAAAGACTCTTAGCTGGTTTCAAATGTGGTGTGTGGCACAAAAGATGTAAATGACAGATGAAGCATATCATTTGAATACAATGTACATGAAGGTCCTTAACTGGGCAAAACTGATGGTGCATGCCCAAAGTGGCATACTGGGAGTGCCTTGGCGGTTCATGCTGTTATTAACACCAGTGTTATTTTGTATAAATTAACTCATTTACATGTGAATAGATATAGAAATACTCGTATATCAAACCAAGAATTGTGTATTAAAAGTAATCCATTAAAATGACACTGCGCAAGGAACTGAGTGTCCTTCCACTTTGAGTATATGCAGATCACAGAACTTTGCAGAGTAACGACAGATGAGGATAGCCGTAACAGCTTTGTATATGAATCGCCCGAGCCCTGACGACAGCTCCTGAATTTTCGGCGAAAAAAGTACGCGGACAATTTTAAAACCTACACGAGTTTGATGCGTCAGACTCTACGCAGCTGTCGTTTTGTTAAGCGCTCCGGGTCATGGATAAGGGCTGGTCGGGAACAAATTCTCTTTTCGGGAATTTTTTTCTTTTGGGGGATGAGAAAATAAAATGGGAAACGTCTTCGGGAACGTTCCAATGGGCATTGAGGCAAAGAACAGGGACATCTATAACAATAAGCCACGTGGGAGTTAAATTGGAATTAAATCCGTTACAATGACTTCTTTAAATTCACGTGAACGTAGAGAAAAAAGAGTTGTCCTTGTAAATGAACACAACGTGTTAAAAGCAGTCCCCAGATATAATGCCATCGGTACATATTCTGGGGTTTAAATGGATAAGTTGCTGGTTTATACAGCAAAAGGTATTTGTCCCTTTCGCGTTAATGAAACTATTCTAACTGCTCGTCAAACCTGATCATGCGTGATGGACGGCAGTGTGGCTTTATTTTGTCGTCCTCCCCGGTGATACATGTACTGCAATTTGCAAAACGAACGCTGCAGGGAGGTTTAGACAGAGAATAAAAATTTTCGCGGTTCAAAAAGTAACCAGAACTGGTATCAATCTCATAAACGTGTTGAAAACGAGAACGGACGAGGGCGCCCTGTGCTTGATTTTTAAGGAAACCGTTTAGTTCATTACGCTGATCCTTGAAGTTGGGACGTTCTTAATATCCGGCGTGAGGTCTGGCGTTGATTGAAGTTCTTCGATATTGGAATTCAAGCGGGAAAAGGTCGCACGCTTTCCAGGGGCAAGTCTACCGCTGTATTTTTGCCCAGATCCCACCACTTGCAGAGGTCACTCACATAAATAAACAAATACAAGTAAATAATATAAATAAATCTGTGAATATAAATAAATGAAATCAAATAAATGAATCAATAAAAAAAGATGTGACGGGCTGGACTCCCTCCTGGAAATTCCCGCTCTCTGAACCTTTCCCCATGCGCCCATGCAACATTTCCCAGGATATGCTAATTATAGGGTCCCTCTCACGATAGGGAACAGGCACTGTTTCTGAAACGCAGTGACTTTTCTCATAATATTAATAAAAGTGATAATAAATGGATTTGGCAAAGGCTCAGTTTAAAGTAACCTCCGGGCGATTTGCAGTGAGCACAATGACATATTCAACAAGACAAAAATACATTAAATCAGAAATGAGTAATGTTTATAGTATGACGCAAAGATCCGTCTCACAGGGAGAGGGTCTTTGCGGGGATGCTATCCCACTACGAACATTAATGAACGTCCATTGTAATTGCACCATCCGTCTTTTGTTAGATGATCGATAGTGTCAGGAGGTTTGTCGCGGGAGGTCCATATGCACAGCTCCTATTCTTTAATACGCGGATGTTTGTTGCGTTTCTATAGTAGCCCATAAACAAACATGTTTATATTACAGCCCTTGCAAAACCACATTCCTACCTAACAGATTTACGCAACAAGCCTTGTAGGGGATTTTATAGTCAGGAGTGTGAGAATTCAACTTTTTAGCTATTTTCAACTTTTGTTTTAGTTGTTGACCCTGAATGTCAGCTTTTTTACACCCGGTCTGTACAAAAGTATGGGAACTCCTTACATTTCAAGTTTTCGCTAGCTGATTTCAGCCTCAATTTTAAGTGGCCACTCACAACCATGTGTAATAAAAGTCATTTCTATTCAGTGTTTGGGTTATACCAGCGAAACGCGTACGGAATCTTAAACGTCTGTACAGTCCTGGAGGATACAACTGTAAATGTGACGTCATTTACGATGAGCGTGTGTTGTTTACTGATGTGACTATCGCCTTTGAACAATGTGAATATATTTTAATGTACCAAACATGTTAAAAATGGTCTCCAGATACAATTGCCAGCGGTACATATTCAAAGGTTGGACCAGTTGCCAGTTTATACAGCAAAAGGTATTTGTCCATCATTTCACATTGATGAAACCGTTCTCACAATGCCCGTTTAACCGGATGATGCATAATGGAAGCCTTTCAAGTAACAAAGTTACACTTTTCAGCTGGAGAAACAAGTAGCGTGCCACTTTTATTAATTATTTTTGCTTCATTTTGTGGATTTCTTTTGAATGTTGCCATAAATGCGCGTAATTTTGAGCGGCGTCATCGATTAAAAATCTACACGTGTGTCACCTACTCTTCTTGCACTCAAACAATAGCCCCACTGCCATAATTCACCTTGCTCCTACACCATATGATAGTCAAATAGAATGTAAATTTTATAAGTAATGCTCAAAATGAATTCAATTCAACATTTTTATTATTCAATAAAAAATGTACTGCGTTGCTCATGTGTGCGCCTGCAACAATTGGACGAAATAAATTTACATCCCGCAACTAATGATTCTGTGCTTAAAAGGGTTAGCGCAGAAATTTTCTGATTGCGCGGTTAGCGTAGATCGAATGGAGATTGTGAGCAGGGAATTTTGCAGTTCGGTAACCCGCGCTAGCGCCATGAAATTGGGCCCTGTTTCACATGGAGTATCTCTGCGGGGGTGTGTCACTGCGAACATGAATGAATGTCCGTTGTTATCGCAACAATGCCTCCTTTGTTAGATCCACATAAACGTTATGCAGACTACCCATTGCGTAGTGAGAGCTGCCAATCAACAAAACCAAATTCGCACCGAACGTACAAAGCAGCAAGCCTTGTACAATATGTTTTTGGATTTTATTTTTTCTTTCAACTTTTTAACAAATTTCAGCTCGTTTTATTTAGATGTTGACCCTGAATTTCAGCTTTTCATACACCTATCAGACTACAAAAGGACCCCTGTATAATATAAAGTCAAGTGTTTGAGTTCTACCAGCGAAGCCCGCGTACGGAATCTTAAAGTTAAACATCGCTACTGTCCTTGAGGATACAAGTGCATGACACAACCTGTACTATGTGATGAAATGAGCGTGTATTGTTTACTGATGTGACTATCGCCTTTGAACAATTTAAAATTTGTGGATGTGCTCATATAATGACCGCTTTTTGGTACGTACCAGGCACATGGAGATAAGGTAAGCAAAATCTCACCGTATGTTTTCAATGTAGAAAAAGCAAAGCTCTCTTTTGACAAATTTAATGCCGCTTTGCTTTGCTCATGCGCCTTAACTTTGCTAATGCAAACACTAGGACAGGTACAGTATGCACGTTTCTTGATGATAGATATGCTTGCGTTTTGTCGAAACAAACGTTACTGTAATGTAGTAGTCCATAAAACCAAAGGGAAAAATATTCCTTTCTCTCTCCTATTTTCTAGCTCCAAATCGAGGATTTCGGAATTTTTGACGGTCACCAGATCTGCATGTTTTCCTTTCAACTCTGGAATCTTTCTTCTCCTGTCTGCACTTGTCTCTCCCAGATTCCTCAACGCCGACTACTTTTTCCAGCTATCTTCAGATGTCGGATTGTATCTTGTCCAACGTAGCTCTAGTCTGATTTTGTCTTATTTACTTCTTACCCAGCTAACAATTTGACGTTGTGACGACGTTGCCACAAGGTCACGTTTTCGTTTCCGCAACGTTACAAAAGTGACGTTGTAGCGACGTAAAAATGTCGACTCCCAGTTTCGCTGCCACAACGTTATCACACAACGTTATGAAGACGTTTTTACAACGTCAATACAACATGATGTTTTGACGTGTCCACAACAATGCTGCAACCCTCAGACAACCGAAATACCACGTTTTTACAACATTTGGGCACGTAATAGCAACATATTTACGACCTGATTTTTACCAAGGCACAACGTTTTGGCAACTTAATGGGCACGTAACAGATACGTCTTTACAACCCTGCAGGAACCCGACCACGACTTAACAGCCACATTACTGCAACCTTGGCGAGGACGTTTGTGCAACTTGTGGGTACGTCAATACAACTATGCAGCTTCTTAAATGCAACGTATATGACACTGCATTGCAACACATTTGGAACATAGTAGCTAACTGTAGTTGTAGATACGCGTATGTAACCTCTTTGGGACGTGATTACAACTTGATGAGCACGATATTGAAACCTATTTGCAACCCTGTGGGCAAGTCTATGCAACGTTGTAGTCACGTTAATGTAACATTCCAGTGACGTTACTGCAACGTCGTGAGTACAATACTACAACATTGGAGGGACGTTTTAGCAACTAATTTGGTACGGTACTAAAACATTTGGGGAACGTTACTGCAACTTGTACTGCAACCATTTAGAAACTGTACTGCAACCATTGTTGACAACATTCCTGCAACTTTGAGGGCACCACTTATTTGATGCTTAACGGCTGCACTTATGCACATTTTTACATCAGTCCTACCACATTAAACATACCTGTCGACGAATGACAACAAAACAACTGAATCAGAATTACTTTTTTCTACTTTTATTAAGTATGTACTCCATGATTTCGATGGATCCAAAACTTTGACAGTCGATACCATTACAAAGTGAAACCGGGGAACTAAATTTTAGTGATGTTACGTCATTTGTGATTTTGTGGGCCTATAATTGAAAAAAAAATTACAGCAACACATACATATTCCGTGTCATTTTCCATTCTAAACGACAATGTTGGAAATGGTAGTTAATTACATCCTTAATTCGACGGCTGGTGGTATAGAAACATTAAAACATCAAATCGTGATTATTTGATGGAATTTTTCAGGTTCCCCAGAAAATATTTGGTTTGCAATCTTTTGTGAAAGTTATGAACTGGGGGCAAAGTACGCACAGAAAATAACGGAAAAGCATTCAGCAACGGCCTGATTTTGTTCTTTTTTGTGATACGTACAAAGTGAACTAGATTCATGTGTGGACCTGTGTGTTAAAGTGCCAAAATAACTTATTTTACAAAGGCTGAGGATATCAATTATGTGAGAAAAACTACGGACAGTATAGTTTTCCAACAGAGGATGCAGTGCTGTCATTCATTCATTGTCCGCGTCATCTCCGACAGGATCCTGGACAAAAGAAGAGAGAAAAATCACAATAAATATCTTCTCTTGCATACAACAGACATTGATAGATTCCACTGACAACTGTTTTTAATCAATTGTTTATGAAACGGTCAGCATAATGTCTATTAGTATTTTTGCATGTCATTTCAACCCTTTCTGATAAATTCTCACAAGTATTCAGGTTTGCAGATTCATAACTTCAGTAGGATGAGTAAATATCTGAACAAGTTGCTATTTTATACTCCAATATTTTACGCTACAACGCAGTCCCGTAATTACAGTAGAATATACTGATCCATACCTTCTGTGCACGAAGCATTTGAAGAAGTCGAGGGGACCGAGGAGGCTGGAGTTGTGTCGTGGGACAGAGTCACTGCATCCATGTAAATTTGAAAAGGTGACAAAGGTAGTGAAGAAATGTGAGTGACTTTTTATATATTTAGATAAACTTCACTTAACTCTGAGCGATTTGCCCGTAATACCTATCGGGACACTAAAATTTAGCAACGGCACTTGAACACAGACCACAGGTTATAGCAAAAGAAACAATACATGTAATAGGGAGGAAAATTAAAGGCTCTACCTTGGTTGAGCAAATCGATGTCTACATCTGGGGGATTTGGTAGGGGCTTCGGGGTTGGTTGCTTCTTCAATGGTGCCATTTTGGTAGTGTTGTATAAGAAAGAAACAATGTTGACAACAGGTACTAACTTTTGAGAAAGGAACTTTTATTCTAAACTATTTTCAGCTTGTACAAGAGAGAGTGGGAGTACTGCGCATAGAGATGTTGCTTGGAGAGTGGTTGTGATGAGACTGGCTAAAAATGACCAAGTGGTGAAAATAAGGTTGGGAACACAGGCCGGAAGAACAAGGGTAAATCTAACTAAAATCTAATTATAAAGTAATAAATCCTTGACCAGAAGTCTGCCAGAGGAATGTGGTAAGAAGGCCAAACCAATAAAAGTGGGTCCTTGTGTAGGAGTGCTCTTAAATCAATTAGGAGGCTTGACATTACAGGGTCAAAAGTTAAAGGCTCCTAATCTACTGCTGGGAAAAATGTACATGGAGTCTACTGTAGATGCAAGTGTTCTTATTTTTACAAGGGGGAACAACGCTACACCATATCTGAAAATATTACAAAGGCGATCAACATTAGGCATAAAAGACAATTTTCCAATATATATGCAGCGTGCTTGACGTGTTGACTTCATAAGACAGTCATTGCTCTCAAACAAGGTTGATGTGTTCAGGAATTTTTCTTACCATCTTTGCTGTCACTTTACTACGTATGGCTTTGACTGTAGCCTGCAGAAAGGGGAAATAAATGAAAACGTAGCTGCTTGGAATGGCCTTCACAAAAGGCGACATAATTTCTATGTTGAAGATTATAGAATCGAGAGATGGGTTTTCTCTGTATGATGACATTGTCCAGGTTAACTCTGCACGGCATATCCATGTTTCCATGGAAATAATCGAGCATCTCAGACAATTATTGAAGGTTTCTTTGCTCCTAGAAGACAAACTGCCACTGTGAAAGCTGAGATGAATGCAGAGTTAGCTATTCATCATTCTAAGCACAGAGGCAGTGTTGCGTCTTGTTTCAAACTTATGTACTGATTGGATGGTTGAGTATTGACAGGACACGCTAGAACAATTTCTTTTCGCAAGTAAAAATATGCTAAGCTTGTAAAACAACGCAGGATAATAAAAGCATGCGTAGAAATGGAAAAATATGCCAAGGGATACGACCCGACATGCATCGGTGAATTCAAACAATACTACTTATTAATTCCCCACTTAACTGGTCGTGTTCATGCACGGTGGTATTGTTTGATAAAAAATAAACAAATAGGAGTGAGTTTCGGCTCGGTAATTTAAAACCCGCGCTTTCTTTAATAGAAACCCTTAGGCCAATTTCGTGGGATGGACTGTGTACAAACACAAGGATAACAAAAGAAAAATGATGAAATTGAAATTTCATTAAATACATTTCGACGGAACGTTGATTATCAGTACCCATGCAACAATTGAATTACAAGCTAAGATGTACGAAACGTTGAAAAGAGAGCATACATGAATATTGCTGTCATTGTTCAATGATTTTGTCATTTAGCAGTTCAAGCATGGTCATCAAAAGAACGGACTTTTAAGACCAATACAAAACAGGGATGTTAGCGCTAGTGCAACTATTGCTGGATAGTTTTTGCATGTCATTTATATGAAATGTCACAACTGTACCTCCAAGTCTGAAAATTTCCTGTTTCGTGTGTCACAAATGATTTAACAATGTTGACCATGACAGAATCAGCTGAACAGTATGTTAAACAAGTAGTTAACTTAAAGAAATCTTTCATTGCCGTATCAATTTTAATTCATTAACTCTGTTTAATTTTTAATTTAGTTTGTAAATGTAAATTCTATTAAGCACCTAATGTTTAAGGTGTTCACTTTTGCTGTTCTATATTGATGTAACAGTTACCGATAATTTTCAGTATTTGGCAAAGGTAAACTTTAAGTTATTAAGTTAAGTTATTAATTATTTTCATGTGTAGAAATGAATGTAACGTTAGAAATAATTGCCAAAAAAAGGGTACTTAGGCCTATACAGGTTCAATCGAATTGTCGCCTCATATTAGGCATGCGCCCCCTACTGAATAGAATGAAAATTACCTACCAAACTCGCATTCCTTTTTTTCCACGGGCAACCAGCCCCGTCTGACACGGTCAATCCAGCGAGGCAATTCGCATCCCTTTCTCAGCCCACTCGCATCCCCTTTTTTCACCGGCAACCAGCCCCGTCTGACACGGTCAATTCAGCGAGGCAATTCGCATCCCTTTCTCAGCCCACTCGCATCCTCTTTTTTCATGGCAACCAGCCCAGTCTGACACGGTCAATTCAGCGAGGCAATTCGCATCCCTTTCTCAGCCCACTCGCATGCCCTTTTTTCACAGGCAACCAGCCCCGTTTGACACGGTCAATCCGGCGAGGCAATTCGCATCCCTTTCTCAGCCCACTCGCATGCCCTTTTTTCACAGGCAACCAACCCCGTCTGACACGGTCAATCCAGCGAGGCAATTCGCATCCCTTTCTCAGCCCACTCGCATCCCCTTTTTTAAAGGGCAACCAGCCCCGTCTAACATCGTCAATCCAGCGAGGCAATTCGCATCCCTACACAGCCCACTCGCATCCCCTTTTTTAAAGGGCAACCAGCCCCGTCTGACACGGCCAATCGAGCGAGGCAATTCGCATCCCTTTCTCAGCCCACTCGCATGCCCTTTTTTCATGGCAACCAGCCCAGTCTGACACGGTCAATCCAGCGAGGCAATTTGCATCCCTTTCTCATCCCACTCGCATCCCCTTTTTTCATGGCAACCAGCCCCGTCTGACACGGTCAATTCAGCGAGGCAATTCGCATCCCTTTCTCAGCCCACTCGCACCCCCTTTTTTAAAGGGCAACCAGCCCCGTCTGACACGGTCAATCCAGCGAGGCAATTCGCATCCCTTTCTCAGCCCACTCGCATCCCCTTTTTTAAAGGGCAACCAGCCCCGTCTGACACGGTTAATCCGGCGAGGCAATTCTCATCCCTTTCTCAGCCCAGTCGCATCCCCTTTTTCACCGGGAACCAGCCCCGTCTGACACGGTCAATCCGGCGAGGCAATTCTCATCCCTTTCTCAGCCTACTTGCATCCACTCGCGTCCCCTTTTTTCACCGGCAACCAGCCCAGTCTGACACGGTCAATCCAGCGAGGCAATCCGCATCCCTTTCTCAGCCCACTCGCATCCCCTTTTTTCACCGCCAACCAGTTCTGTCTGACACGGTCAAACCGGCGAGGCAATTTCTTTCTAAGCCCACTCGCATCCCCTTTTTCATCGGCAACCAAACTTCAACACAATTAATCGGAAAATGTGACTTTAAAACTGCCCACAATTAAAGGAAGCCTTAATTTCTTGAAATTGGGGACTCTGTAAATAATTCGGAACATTGTTTTGCAAGAAAAATCCCATATAGATTCCATAAATAAGGTCTTTGGAATGAATAGAAACTGAATATCAGGAGTTGTACAATAGGGAAAACCATGTGATGAATGAGAGCTTGAGATGTCAAAATGTAACAAATTTGACTGCCAGTTTCAGTCCTAGTCTTTTGTAATTACAGTCTCCAATCGTCATTGCAAGATCCTAATGGAATGATGTTCTTGTAGCTCTGTGAATAAAATAAGTCCTTGTTAATTCAGAACACTTTTACATTAAAGCTTATTTGATAAAATTTTGGACCCTTCATTGAAACCTTTGACTATACAAATACATAGTTGGGGGACGAATAACTGAGGCCCAGACAGCTTTATAGAATTTATGTCCCCAGCGGATTTCAAATATTTGGGTATGGCAGAAACAGACCCTTTAGACGGCCTTTTGCGGCTTTTAGATAATTGATACAAGAAAAATTTCACTTATATTCCAATCCACGAGACATGTGGGTTTGATTCTCTTTTTCCATGCAATGTACCGGTAGGCCTAGATAGACGGTTGTTTAAAAAGTCTGTTTTCTGGCGAATTTTTCTTTCTTTCTTAATTTAAATTAATTTCTTTCTTTGAATAGTAATTTTTGATAATAATTTATCACATGTACAACACACCAACACAAGAAACGTGTTTTGCAATTAATGAACAAAATTAATGCCTGGCACGATTGTATCATCGACCAGTCATCCAAGGCTAATTAGTGAATCCGTTCTTGTATCAGTATGATTATTGATGTTTGCTGTTAAACGGCTGCCAAAGAGAAAAGGGAAAGCAGTTTATACAGGAAAAGTGACCATGTCTTGAAAAGAGTATATATTATAAATCAATGCCACACCATGTACTATGGGGGCAATGTTCATGATAAACATTGTACATAAAATCGTCAAACTCAGAATAGCATATTAAAATCATTGTACAAATCAACTTTTTTGCTCATCACAAAAAGTTGTGGGATGATTCCACAGCTCATCATCCCACCACCAAAGGTGGGGAGATATATACATGTAACCTACCCCCTCAGGATTTGTGTAAATGAGAAAAATAAATTATTGGCAACAGTACTTTCCATCATTACTTCAGTCTAAGGCCCGCCCCCAGGAAACGCTGTGTCAATACTATGGAGGTGACTTTACAACATTCTGTGTTGACCGGTCACTGCTGCTATACCCATTTCACTTCGTTAACCAATCAACTGTGGCGATTACCTGACCGCAAATAACGTGGGCTGCTGCCCAAGGCAGCCTGCAACCCAACCCCCAGCTCTCGTTTTTTATGACAAAAACCGGAAAAGCCAGTATAAAGAGTAAGTTAGGACAGGATTAAGGTACCAACTTTTACGACAGTGTGCTGGTAATGCGGGGGTTGAAGGTAGATACGTGGTGAAGTTGCAATTTGAACCTTGTCCTAGTATACGTGCCAGAGGCCATGTATTCTTGCTCAATGCCTGCGGTGTCACTAAAATTAAACTTTGGCCTACAGGGAATCAAATAATAGAGTGTTGTGTTGCTATAGGTTGCATTGCCATGACAGCAATTATCATACACCACAAAGTGTGCGCCGTTGCACATGAATCAGCCACTCGTGTTATGACTTATTAATCAAGATAATAAAAGAAGCAAACGCAGCTCCAAACCGATTCTAGTCGTCACCGACACCATGAACTGACACCCAGCTGCAAGTGGGTGTCAGTTCGTGAAAACTGAGCTATCAACAATTTTGGTTTTACGAACCAACAGACCATCGGACACTGAAGCGAAATAGACCGATTTTTGTTTTCACGAACTGACACCCATGATGGTTACAGCAACACAATACATCCATGTGCTTGCTGGCTTACCCAAAATGGAGTGAAAATTATATCCTGGATCGTCTTGACAACGAAGCATGTTCCTACGCTTCGTTGACGCTAGGCCACTATTATACGGCATTCACTGGGAGCCCCTGTGTGAATAAGAATGATTGGCAATATACAAAAATTAAGGGGATTCAAAACGTGCGTGGCGGATATTCTGATCGACTTACACAACATATCGTCACAGTTTTTACGAAGAGACAAATTTCTCATCGGAGAGTAAAACATAGGTTTTAAGGAAATTGCATTTGTAAATTGTTTTTGAAACTTTTCATTTCCAAGTAGTTAGCATGCCTTTGACTTCACCAATGCTACTCCACGAAAGAGGAGATCTTACGACACAAAACTACAAATAATATTGATAAAAGTTAATTAAAATTGTTTATTTTGTAAACAAAGTTGGTCTGATCGTGAAATGTTAAATTTTGTGTGGCCTTTGGTCTCTTCGTGAAAATGGCACACATGTAGACACTTTTTCCATAGGGAGTGCCATAAGCAGGTGCAATATTGCTGCGTTTGTATAAATTTCTGGAGTCAATTTTTTCTCTTCGTGAAAACTCCAAAATGAGTCTTGCCCATGGTTTCGCTCTATTTTGCCAAAGTTATATCTATAGAAGACAAATTTGTCTTTTCGTGAATTAACAAAAATGCAATTTAGTTCAATTTTCTACACAGAGATCATCGTGATTTGGGTGATTTCAGCAGATATGGTAAGAACTGATTACATCAAGTTGTAGGCATTGCATAGCGTAATTGATATTGCAAGAAAAAAGAAACTTGAAACAAATCATGATTTGGGGCCAATTTGAAAACGGTCATGATATGACGAAATATCTACAATCTGTTCCTTCCAATCTTTGAAAGACTGCAGTCAATCACCATGCTTCATTTATTGACAAAAGTTAAATAAAACTGACCAGTTCAAAGATTTCTTCCCTTTAAACACCAAGGAAAGGGCCCAAAACAGCTAAAATCTGCGAATTCAATCAATGTCCTCTCTGGCAAAAAAACATATTTTACAAGGGCCCACATCAAACACCTTGCAATGATGCCCCTGCAACTAGGCTCTCAATAGCTGGATGGCATCGGTCTATCCATCGACGACTAACGTCACTGGGGAGATGTTTCTATTTATATTTTGCGTTGCCACGCTTGAGTTTGTAGGCCCACCTTATTCAATGATACCTGTAAACATGATTGACTTCATTTTGTGCAAATGAAGTCTTCAAAACAAGAAGGCTCAACAGAACATTGGCAAGTTGCTAAGGAATTCCGTATGGTTCACGAGGGTCCGGTCAAGTAACCGCTGCGCATGGTCGAAGTATTTAATTTCCACAGGTTTAATGGGAGTGAAACATATGTGACCGGTAATTCACGGCACGTGATTGGCAGTTGTCCAATTACATTGTTCAGGATTCGGGAGAATAGCACCTTTCACTCCCCTCCGCCCACAAGTTAAAAATGGAAAAGAAAAGTCGCGGTATTAAAAAACAAGTTGGACTTTGATGACATCAGAGTAAAATACAAAAGAGTTTTCTACTATTGCCGCAAGGCAGTTAAAAATATCTATGCAAACAGTTTGTAGACATTGATCTGTTGTGCTGATGGTTCGTGACCAGTACCAGGAAACATGAGTTCAATAGACCGTATTTGCGGCTCCCCCCAATTTCAGTCGTATTTCCCAACGCAGTATATTTATTTGAAAACGTTAAATTCAAAGAACCTGACTACATTTCATTCCAACCCCCAAATCACCTGGTACCACCTCATCACGGGTATTAAAGTGCGTTCAGGAACATGACTGAAATTTGTTTTTTTTCCTGGTGACAGTTGGCACACGACGTTTTCACAAAGTTGACGCAAGACGGAACCACTCAATCTGCAAACATACATATACTGTCCATCCGTCGTCGACTGATGCCCGACCTCCAAACACACAACTGATTCACGTTTGGACCACTTTTAAATCAAACGGGTACGTTTTTTTCCAGATACATTTAGGTGTCTTCTTAGGTATTTGTGATTTATTCAGTACTTATGAAAACTTTGATAGTCTTTGCAGTGTACAATTATGTAGCAGAGTGAACCTTGTTCATGGTCCGGTAGATCCTGTACACGCTGTAACCACTTTGTTGTATGTGGACGTGACTTAAGTCGCCCTTTCTTTTTTTTTCTTTTTTTACGTAATCGTGATTCTTGCCCCATCCAAAGATTCAGTCTTGTAGGGGAAGTCATCGGCTGGTAACGCGCGTTGATCTTCCAATGATGGATTAAATACGTTATCGTTTCAAATAACGAAAAACAAAACAAAAGGAAAACAACAGCGCCAGCGCCAGTCAATTATTATAGGAATTGTTTAAAGCAGTAGGAGACGCGTTAACATTGACAGAAATCCAAAGTCATCTCCACGGCTTTAGTGCGTTTGTTGCAGATTGGCCCACCTTGTGCAAACTTGTATTACTTACACCAGAACTTGTACTTACACCAGAATTCGTACAGCCATTTTGTGGGCTTGTTGGATTGGAACGTTCCGTAGGAAAAATATCAAACAAACAATTGCTGTGGGTCATGTGATAACAATGGAACTTACCAAACCCGCAATTCATTTTGTGAACGGTAGGCAGCCTGCAATGCAAGCCACATTCAGCGTTCCAAAGTCCTAGAATTGTGGAATTTATGGTAATAACTCTATTATACACCATGAATACCGAAACTTCTTTTTGTCTGTGGTAATACAATGTTTACCCTCAACCTACGCGATTATGAAGTGTTGTTATCCAGGGTGAGTGGAATTGGTCACACAGAGTGCTTTGCTTTCACAATACCAGACATTTCCTATTAACATGCCTGAGGCTAATGTTGGCTGAGCATAACTAGTTGGGGAGGAACATTCAGAGTGTTCTGTTTTCACGAGTTAAGACCAGTCCTGTAAAATATTCTATTTCAAAAATGCATGTAAAAATGAAATAATATGTCAGCGTTTAGAAATGCGTTGATTTCATTTTCAGTGCTTTCCCGTTGCTTATTGGATGTATTTCCAGTTATTTACATTTCTGTTGCTCAGTGCTATGCGTGGAATTGTAAACGTGCCTTCAGAATTGGCCTAAGGTGTCATTATTCATTCATCTCACATAGTGTGTTAAAAAGGTTTGTTCTTTCTTTTCAAAACTACGCAGTAAATGACACTTAACTTTGAGCAGTAAGTAGAGGTAGACGTTATGGGTCCTGTGATACAGAAAAATGGCTCCATACCACCGAACGCGTCGCGGCAGATGTCAACCCAAAAGTGAAACCACCTTTGTTGGAAAGACATTTGTGGACTTTTTTTTGGGGGGGGGTTGCATAATAATGCTTAGAAGACAGTAGTTAAGAAAAAACTTTGGAAAAAAGTTTGGAATATTTTTGCAGACATGATTTGGAGATTTTCAATCTTTTTTTCACTCTCTTGATCTTCTACTTATAATTCATAGTGCCCATTATTTTGTTTTTCTCTGATGAATTCCGAAGCTCATTGCGTTGTGTTGCGCTATATTCCATTTGACTTCGCCATTATGCACATACGGTAAAGTTTCTTTTTATTGATACGGAACCCTTCTGTATATATCACTGTGCGAAAGGTGTAGTTTCCGGGAATTTCATACCCACGGACACGGGTGCAGTGTTTGCAACCAGTCGTTTCCGCTGCCAGTTTACCAACACAGAAATGGGCTCCGGAAACGTGGAGACCAGTTTCCAGAGTTTCAGGCTAGAATTTACGTGACAAGGAAACTATACACGAGGAAACTGGCTAGTGATTCGTTGGAAACTGACCGATAAAGCGTTTGTGTAATCATGGCATGATAAAAGATAAACATCGCAGCGACAGCTTTTGTTTAATTAACACATTTACCTCCCATTTTATGACCCAACATTTGTCACATTAATTTAACTTCAAATTCCAACTCTGATCACGTATTCTTCAAAATCACAATACAGAATGAGTGCCCATTGAAAATAACTTGAACACCTTTTACTAAACATTTTTATCTCTGTCCTATCTGCGGTTATTCAGTCCATTCTCCATGTCCCTTGTTACCGTTAATTGTAAATCCAAACGAATGAAGAGTCTCGCCTTACCGTACACTGCCAACAGTTTGAGTTGATTTTTGAAATTTCGTTTTCTTTTTTTATGGAGGTCAATCTTTGTTTGCCAGCTAGTTGGCTACCCTTTTTGGCTTCTTTTTGAAGCAACCTATTCTTTCATCAACCGATCTGTTCCGTTCAAATATTTGATAACTGTTTTTGTTCAATAACGTATTAATGTTTTTGCCTTTCTTTATTTGTTTTAATTCCATGCCTCGCTAAAGGTTTATATTTTAATGATAGATGGATGGATGGATGGATGGATGGATGAATGGATGGATGGATGGATGGATGGAATTAATTTTGTGCTGAAGTCTGCTGTAGACCTTTTATGACGGCGGGCACGTAACGATGCAATGTATTAAAAAAATGAGCAGACATTAATTTTGACCGTTTTTCTGCGAAATTTGAAATTAGCTATTTTCAACATAACGGCCACTCTTTTCTGTGAGGTACTCTTTTAATAGTTTCCCTGATGCCAAATTAGTTTGGAAAATTGACTTAACGAAAGTAGCATAACTCACTCAAAATAAGCATAAAATATAATGTGCACACTAAGAAGACCTCTTCCATCAAGTGAGTTGAAAATAAAATGTATCTCCGAAAGTATGAAGTGAGATTATTGTAGTAAAATGCCAAACCAACTTCCTAACCAAGGGAAAAGTTTTTATAACGGACTCATTGAAGCCGTTTTTCTGTCCAAATAAAAGGTCTGAAAAATGGGGTGTTCAAGTGGCAGTTTTGAATGTACTACGTCGCCGACACAACGAACTGACACTTAGTCGTGCGCGAAGTGATCTCATTTGAGCGCATTCTACAAAACCGAGTCATTTTCATTTATATGAACTGATAAACATCTTAATTCCACTCGTTAAAATACATATTAACAACCCTTTAATTAGACGCCAACGTGGTATTGGCATTTCACATAGAATATTAAAGGTTACTCGACAACTACGTATCTCCCTGTGAAGGAGTGACGCCAGATCAGTGATACTTGGTATACATTTGTCTCATCTCTCGTGTTGATCATCTGACTTGTTTGTTTTCAGTTCACATTGTATTTTGAAGTTGAAATCAGGAAACAGTAAATGCCAGACAGGATTCGTGTTACAACCAATGTCCCCAAATAATTTCACTTCAACGGTAGTTTCAATGCAACAGCTGTCTTTTCTCTCTGACTCCCTCTATAGTGTCAGCATGTCTACTGTTACGTCAACAGGATGACAACCAAACTTATCGTACATTAAAATATACCAGTTCACTAATTAATTCTAATTTATGTGTGTAAGAGGGTAACAAATTCCAACATCATTTTCTCTTGGCTTCTGCACTTCAGAGCTGTGACGTAGGCTGTTTCGGGTTTTCCAAAGACAACAGTAGAAAAAAAGTGCACAAGCGGAGAAAACTAGAAACTGACGTTGAAACTTGTTCTTCCATAAAACTTGTTCTTCCATAAAACTTGTTCTTCCATAAAACTTGTTCTTCCATAAAACTTGTTCTTCCATAAAACTTGTTCTTCCATAAAACTTGTTCTTCCATAAAACTTGTTCTTCCATAAAACTTGTTCTTCCATACGTTCTAAATGGGCTGCTCAGGCTTATTACCTTCAATTTCCATATATGCGTATGAGTACTTAAATTAGAATTACGTGTATCAGTGAACTGATCTGGAGAAGCTCCACTGAAGGTTGCATACGATTCCACTCGCCAACATAGCCCAGGTTTTTCCCAAATGGGTCCCATATAGGTTTACTACCTGTAACGGATAGTACAGTTTTCCCGATATATGCAATGAATATCGGGGGAACT
Source organism: Acanthaster planci (assembly GCF_054643075.1). Lineage (NCBI taxonomy): Eukaryota > Metazoa > Echinodermata > Asteroidea > Valvatida > Acanthasteridae > Acanthaster > Acanthaster planci. The sequence continues at coordinate 17,557,243 of NC_141786.1, read as the reverse complement.
GTATGTATCCGCTGAAGTTGATTTTTACGTCTGTGAAAGTGCAACGCATGAACGCATCAAGTACGCAATTCGCCTAAAAACGTACTCTGCAATTTTCCCAAGTCCGTATGGAACGCATGATTGTTTGAGAGTTGTCCTTGTAGAATATCACGACACAACCAATGCATGTAATTTACCTGTTGTTGTTTATAAATTGTGCCCAGCTTGGAAAATTGCACGTTTTGTGCTGCTGTGGGAGTAATTATCACAAGGCGGGCAGCACATATCCAGTGAAGAGTTCTACATGTTCTCGTTTCTACGTGTATAGGTTGTATATGTGTATTAATTTTTACTGCATGTACCAAATACGTGTTTCGTGATGGTTTAAAAGTTGTAGTTACTGTTTTGGGTCTGTGCATTTCACCGTTGGTTTTTTCATGTATTTGACGTTGTCATGGTAATGACGCCTACCAGCGATTGGTAGATGAAAAGACTCGCTCGTCCGTGAAGTTGTAATTACTTTGCGTAGGAACGAAATATAAATGTTCCATTGATGGCACAAAGCCAACTTGTCACAGCGCCTTTCATACGGGTACAAAAGGCAGTGTGATTACGCGTCCGATTATTCATAGAAAAACACCACCATCCACCCACCCAACCTTAACGGTCCTCTCTCGTAGCTCTCGTTGGAATCATTGGTCTTGGAACTGGACCATTAAACGTACTGAGGAGCCATTTAACGCGCACATTTGTCATGCGAGTGCACAATTGAAGCGTTGTACCGCCGTGAAGTAATGGCTCATTTCTAACCCGGGTCATAGTCGTTTCATATCATGCCAGTTGGTGACTTGAAAAAAGCCTAAGTGCACATTAGCTGCAGTTTCAAATATGGTGTGTGGCACAAGAGATGTAAATGACAGAAGCATATCATTTGAATACAGTGTACATGAGTGCCCTAATTTGAGGTATCGGTATGACGGACAATATAATTTTTTTTGATTGGGGTAGCATTTTATATGTTTACTCCAAATTTGCCCACTTCAAATAGCGCCCTCATTTGGTATCTGTCACGCTCCAATCAGGCTTGTGTTCACAGCCCGTGATAGCTCACAGTTTGTTTTCCCTGCAAGAAATATACAAGTTTCAAATAGCTGCCGCATCCGTTCCAAGTTGTACATAACCTTGGTTTTGTTCGTCGCTTCCCTCATTCTGTAAGATAATTAGGTTAATTTCCTGTCACCAAGACCTTGTAATTATGCAGAGTAGGGTTTTAAACTTTCGAATTGTTGTAGAGAGAGTTGCCATAAATTAAAGAATAAGTTCATTTAAAATTCATATTTTGGTTCATCTGCAGCTTTTACCACCTTTGAGAATTCCAGACTGGTATAAATAAAAAATGAAGATGTACTAGTCTGGAACCAGGAGCTAGCAAATGAGGCAAAATACTGGCGGTGCTGTATTCTGTGTCCTTAAACTGTTTTGGGCCTTTTTGCCTTTTAAAAGTTTTAAGTGCAAATTAATAAATAAAATAAATGCGTTCGCTGTTACTCTACCAGGAAGTAGAACCTTTCGTAATAAACACAGCATACCGATACTGTCAACTTTAATACTGGTTTGGGTTTCACGATGTGATCAACTCGTTTCATATTTTGCATTCGACAGAGGAAATTTCCACTGTGCCAGTTCAATATGTAGCTCTCTGTTTAATGTAACATCCATTTAGGCAACTAAATGAAGGACGCCATTATGCGAGTTAAAAAAAAGCTGACAGTTTGCGTTGACTTCCAAAAATAGTTGGCCAGTTGTTTAAAAGTGGCTGGCGACTTTCAACTCGTCTTCACAGATTGGAACACAAAAAGTGTGGTACCACATAAGGTGTTAGCAGGTTAAAAGTTTCTTCAAGGTATATTCCAATACTCTACATCACTCCAAAGTTGGTGTTCACTGTTTCTACAAGGTAAGTTTTTTTTATATACCAGTCTGAATCAGGTAGAAAATGCTTATATTTTTCGCAGCTGTTTCCGGTAAAAAAGTGGATTGGACAGGGACTTTTTTGTGAGGCAAGAACATATCAGCAGAGTTGTTTTTTCTGTGAAAAATGGTTGAGTCTATTAGTATACATACTTGTCTCTGACTGCTTCATATTGTTAATATGTATATACATGTATACAGAAAACGGTTACTGTGTAAAGGGCTTTTTTTTCCTTTTCGAAGGGAATAAAATCGTGGCTGTTTTCACAAAGGAACGAGTTTGCGGAAAATTGTGAACTGTTTGAATTACTTTTCGTCATTTTTACGAAATCGAAAAGTGACTAAAGTCTTTCGACATCAGCAAAACGATCAAGATTGGCTCTGTCAAGTGAAAAAGCTTTAACCTTCATATCTATTGTAACTCTTCATTTGTAGGCCGGTCCATACTTGAGGCGAATGTAAAAATCAATTTGGGACAAGTTGAAATGTGTTCAGCTTTTGTGATTACCAGCACGGATCTGGCGTCACAAATTTGCGTTTGTGTTCGCTTTAACGCCAAGTATGAATCATCTAGGGCGTAAAGTCGGTTTTCACAGAGAGGCAAATATGTTACGCAGAAAAATTACATTCAGTTTTGAGCGTACAACTGTATTTCATAAAGTGAAACAAGTACTTTTGTGTTTAATTGCAATTGTACGGGCGTTGTGGATACCATTTATATGAGACGCGTTTAAACCAAGAAAAGTATTGTTGAAAATCAAATCTTGTGATTAGCCTTACATTCCAACTAAAATTTGTACGATTCAATTTTTTTTTCATGCCATGACAGTTTACTTCAACACCTATGCCAAATGTAGGCCACATTAATTACTTCGCATTTTACCATGCGAATAAAAAAATTAAATAAAATTGACTACTTTAAGTATAACTCTCTTATCGGGAATTAGTGATTAAAAAGACCAAAATTAAAATAACTTTGAGTCCAGTGTTTGGAAAATTGGGACTAGAATTATGGGGACATTTTCTCTTCCTCCAATATATTTTGGACACCAGAAAATTCACCGGATTGATGAGTGTTTGTCCCCACAACTACAGAACACGGAAGTTTGTGCATACACGTGTGTAACACTGCAACCCATCCTGCACAACTGAGACACCAAAAAGGTTTGCAATGAACCTCAACATGAAAGCAATTAATTTGTACTTTTCCTACAATGACTTTCTTCGACAACTTTTCGCAAACCAGGCTAAAGTAGGTCGTGTCAAATACTGAACTATAAATTTTTACTGTTTTTGGAAATTCACAGCTTTCGTGGTCCGTTATGCTGATACAGGACGTTGGCCTTGACTTTCTTTGCAGTAGTGCGTCGTCCACCATCCCATGTGTAATGTCTGTACACTGTATTCGAAACCAGGATATGCAGTGTATTTACCAACTTCTGCTTTTGAAACGTGTGCATATAGTTGCATTGCTCTCGTGCAGAATTATATCATGGAAATCTGAAATCTGGCAAGGCCCATCCCAGTAATATTTTTGCTTATTGGATTTTTTTAACATTCTGAAACAAGGCCATTCCTATAATTTTGTGCAACGGATCTTTAAACATTCTGAAATGGGGAAAATGATCAATAGATTCCTTATTTCACGAGTTTCTCCTTTTTCCCGCTATTATTGATACTATAAGCCTTACAGATTTGATTGTCTAAAAAATACCCAATGCGCATTTGAAAATGTGCAATTTGTGCTATAAAACGCTGTCTATGGCAACCAATGATGTGACCAATACTTGACTGGTCCGACCATCGTCGACTAGCGTGCGTTCAAGCAGTGGAACAATGGTTTCTGAACGAACTGACCCCAATCTGAGAGTGAATCATGGAAAGCGCCCTCAAGAAATTGGGTGAGAAGATAACAGCTGCCGAGACAAAGGGTTAAGCGCCCAAGCATACATTTTCCCATCTCAAAAGTGTCATAAATTTTATGTTCATTACACCACTAATTGTGACCCCAAAATGAAAAGAAATACACGGTAGGGCTGTGTCTTTTAATTTCTTCCTTGAATTGAGACAGTGTTTGCCCGTGGCCCATGCTACATCAAATACAATGTGCGATACCGCATGTACTGTGCGCTATGTACTTGTACATGTACTCTGTACATGTCAGGGTTCTGGCGATGACGTTGTGAAATCAGCCTGGGAGTGTAAACAGCCATAAGGGTTTTTTGTTGTTGGTGGTGGGTAAACACATGCAGAATCTTTTTGTTCATTTTGGGGCCATAGTTAATGTTTACTCCTTTAAATTAATGATGTTTTTGAAATGGTTACGTATTTCTATTTTGAAATACTTTATGCCAACTAGAACTAATTGTTTTCAATTTCTGCAACCCTCTAACATTACGTTTGTCGCCCAAACACACCAACGCTAGACTGCCTAGAAACTGCGGCCACAAATGGCACATGCATGCAAAATAAAGTATATAATGTGAAATTGTACAAACCTCATTGATGTCGTCTCTTGTCGTAGACGTTGCTGGACCAACAAAAAAACTAAATGCTACAAGTTTTTGGGCCATCAGATTTGTTCAAATGACCCTCACGGTTGAACCATTTATTGCAGATATCGGGTAAACTGTACATATCCCTTCCTTAAGGTGTTAATAACTTAACTAAGAGTGCTTTGCACATGATACAATTCCCACGGGACTCCTCGCTTCCTCGTTTTCACTGGCCTATGCTCGTACTTAATGTAGCTCAGTGGTATCCCGCTTCTCTTTTGTGTGGTCACAATGCCGCTCTTTTGCGAGGGGCGGATGAGTACTATACTAAAACCCAAACCGTCTTGTTTGGGTTGTGCAGGCCAGATTGAGCTGTACCAGCTATATGACAGACGACCGCACTACGTCTTAGAGTATGTTCACCGACTACCGCGCGCTACCCTCGTGGTTGGCTCAGGTGCATTCGATCAGTTTGTACGAATGAGTGCGGTCGGCAATCAGCCGAATAGTGGAGCTACGCAGCAAAACTACAATACATTAAAAACAATAGTCATAGCAATTAAAATAAAACTGCACACATACAAATAAGTTCCCACAGACTAACTTGTGCACATAATAGGCACCGTACAAGTGTCGGCCTTTGCCGAGGACTGGTGATGATCCCAATTTTTGAAACATGAATTGAACCAAGCACAACCAGCGCATTTTCATGCGAGCTGAGCCAGTCCTCTATAAAAACCACCCGAAAATAGTGGAAAACCACTCTTACCAAGTAAAGACCACCCCAAAAGAATGCAATAAAGGAGCCATACAAAGTAGTTTTGGTTTTCATGCTTTCTTACGGGGGCTTCGGTCTTGTTAGAGTAATTGTAATTCTTATTGAGAGGGGGCATACGAGAAACACTCTCTTTGAGGGAGAGATTTTCACTTTTTAGCTCCCCAAAATTAGAGTACTGAAGCGTGACGTCACTTCAAACCAGGCGGTGTAGTTCAAGCTAATACGTGGTTGCGTTTGTTCACGTGCTGGCCTTTTCTCTCATGCCTTGTACGCACAACTATAGTTACGTTTGACGGTTGTTTCTTTTTAAAGAGTACCGAAAAAGCAGTGCAGTAAATGAAGCTCTGCTCCCCGAGTGTTTCAGAAACAATACGTTTTACCACATTGTGACATTATCCTCAACCTATGCTATTGTCAAAACGTTCTCCATGAGTTTTATAATACTTTTTTATAAGCTACCGAATTAACATCCAAAGACGCCTGTGGCTGTGACGCGTCCTCAGAAGAAACATTCCTCCGAAGTAAGTCTTTCTCATTAGATGAACAATTCTATTTTTTTCTAAAACCTCACGACAATTTCAGCGCTAGTGCGCGTGAACGAATAAAAATAATTCAAATTTAAGAAAATAATGCAAAAAAGGCCTCGGATAACACAGATCCTCTGAGGGGAATACAAGTGTGACATCATGATGTTGTTGGTTTGAGTTAAAATAGCCTTAACGTCTGAAGAACTGCATGTGGAAGGTTTGTTGCCCTATTTGTCATGGGTGATACAGACTGAATTGGGCTACATTTTGTGTTACCGAGCCAGAGTCGTTTGACCGTTAATTCTTTTGTTGACATTGAAAGCCACGAGGGAGTGATTTTTAAATGCCCATAACCTTATACAAATAAGTATCTTACACGAAGATATGTGGATAAAGGCGATACCTGTACGACCACTCGAGTCAGTTCAATTTTTTTTCAATTTAGTCCAGAGACGTAAATTTCATGTTACTTTACAGCCTATATCAATTTCATGCACATTAAATTATTTTAGAAAAAGCTAATGGAATTAGTGCAAATACGCCCATATAATGTAAAAAAGTGTGATGCTTTGCTATAAGAGTACGGTAATGGTAATTTGAACTATGTTAAAAACAATAACACCAAGACATGCCTACTGGGGACGGATCCAATGTATTCCAGGGGGGGATGACATAGAGCAGCAATTTTAAAATGGCACTGTGAGGGCGTAGCACCAAGGCCTTACGGTGTCTGTCTAGGGCCTGCTTAAGGGATCCTAGGATTGAATTGTATTCTGGGCGCTCCGTGATTCAGGCAGTATGGACCCCCTTTTTTCTTCTTTTTTAAATAATTAGTATAAATGTTTTGTGTAAAACGGGCGTGCACCCCCTAGCCCTCCAAATACACCCCGCCTACAGACAGGGCGATGTGAAGGGGAGGGGGGGGGATCTATCGATGCCCCTAATAGAGCCAAAGCAGTGACAAGATTAAACCATGTAATAAAACATTGCTAAATTTCATTTTAAGAAAATTCAGTTATATTTGAATACGAGTACAGGCCTTACCCGAAGTGGCAACCAATTCGAAATCCCCTATGAACATCTTCTCGGTGACCTGGCCCTTCATAAAGGCTGTCGACATCATGATTATTAGCAGCCCCATCTAGTTTTTCTTTGAAAAAAAAAGAGACCACGAGCACACACTGGGACGAACAAGCAAAAGGTTTGTAAAGATCCAATGTCATAACATCATTAACCTCTAAAATTACATTTGATACGTTTGCAGTCTCCCACACCACTGGAAGTTATTTTGAGCAAAGTGGTGACAGCTAGATTGTCTGGTCACTGGCATTGAAATTGTTCAAAGAAGTAAAACCGGAAGTCAAAATCACTCAGTAACCTCGTAAGTTGGAAGCTCCAGCCATTTTTCCCTCTACATGTAATAAATGTTCGAGATACCATTTTGTTTCATCTTTACAGCAGGTCATGGCGATGCTGACCCAAATATGCACATATACCAGCCTTTTCTATTTTGACTTACAGTATACGTACTCTTCAAAGAAACAAGAAAGAAAAAGAGTGAAAACTCAAAAGAAACAAGAAAGAGCAGCAGATGATTCTATTTTCAAGAGAGTAAAAACCACTCCAAAAGAGTGAAAACCACATCAGAAAGAGTGACAGGTACTCCAGAAGAGGGAAAATCACTCAAAAGAGGAGTAACAAGGACACCTCCGTCACTGAAGTGTACACGAAAACACCCAAGAATGGAATACAGTGACGCACGATGCCAATCCCTCAGTTTAACGACTCAATTCCATGAGGAATCGGTGAAACTGAAATAATCAAACACGGTACATTTAAAAAAATTAGAAGTTAATAATAAGTATACAAAATTAACCCCCTATTTATAATTAAGTCCAAACCACAGAGGCTTGCCGCTTTACTAAAACAAAATGCTGTCGCCAGCAGTTGTTGTACCTTCAAGTGAACTTACATCTTCAATATCCGATAAATTAATCACACACATTTTAGTAGTGTTGTATAAAAAGGAACAATGTCGACAACAGGTACTAACTTTGGAGAAAGGAACTTTTATTCTAAACTATTTTCAGCTTGTACAAGGGAGAGTGGGAGTACTGCGCATAGAGATGTTGCTTGGAGAGTGGTTGTGATGAGACTGGCTAAAAATGACCAAGTGGTGAAAATAGGGTTGGGAACACAGGCCAGAAGAACAAGGGTAAATCTAACTAAAATCTAATTATAAAGTAATAAATCCTAGACCAGAAGTCTGCCAGAGGAATGTAGTAAGAAGGCCAAAGCAATAAAAGTGGGCCCTTGTGTAGGAGTGCTCTTAAATCAATTAGGAAGCTTGACATTCCAGGGTCAAAAGTTAAAGGCTCCTAATCTACTGCTGGGAAAAATGGACATGGAGTCTACTGTAGATGCAAGTGTTCTTATTTTTACAAGGGGGAAAACGCTACAACATCATTACGTGTATCATTACGAGGTATGCTTCTTGCACACTGGAGAGGATACTCCAGCTTCGTTGTATAGCGTCGAAGATACACGGTACGTATCAGTCTATGCCGGTTATAAGTCCTCAGTTTGATTGGCGTAGAATTGGACGCCAGGGGCTGCTTCCGACGGTAGGAGAGGCCATTGCACCTCATTGGGCAGCTACCGCCTGCCTCAAGCTAGGCAGCCCCAGCCAGTAAGGTACTGCCTCACCACGTTCCGTTAACCTCACTGGGTGCGTGGGGTTTAGGGTGAATCGACAAACGGATCGACAACTGTGCACCAAGCAACAAGAAGAAGAACAAAAAAGCCAGGAGGAAGAGAAAGGAAAGGAAGAAGTCTCCTGCCCTGAAGCTGGGCACATGGAATGTCAGGACAATGACACCAGGTTTCTCTGACAATCTTCAAGACAACGACACACGCAAAACAGCCGTCATCGACTGGGAGCTAAGCAGGCTGCAGATGGACACTGTCGCCCTCTAAGAGACCAGACTCTCTGGATCAGGCTCTGTAAGAGAGAAAGTCTTCACTTTCAAGGAAAGTCACCAGATGAGGTCAGGGAACGTGGTGTAGGTCTTGCAGTCAAGAACAGCCTGCTTGGATCCATCATCCCGCCGACAGAGGGAGCAGAAAGAATCTTGTCCCTACAGCTCGACACAGCCTACAGCCAGACCAGTCACCATCATCGGCGCTTACGCCCCAACCCTTACCTTCAGACGCCCTGGACAAGTTCCACGACTACCTCAGCTCTGCCATCAGAAACATGCCCGAAACACACTCTCCGTTCATCCTGGGAGATTTCAATGCCAGAGTGGGCGCCGACCACACCACTTGGCCCTCCTGTCTGGGTCACTTTGGTGTTGGGTGTGTGAACGAAAACGGACAGCGCTCGCTCGAACTCTGCTCCCACCACAACCTCTGCGTCAGTAACACCTTTTGCAACACCAAACTTCAACACAGAGTCTCCTGGAGACATCCCAGGTCCAAACACTGGCACCAACTTGACCTGGTCCTCACCAGGCGCTCCAGCATACCATGCATCACAAGTACCCGCAGCTATCAGAGTGCTGACTGCGACACAGACCACTTGGTGGTGTGCAGCAAGGTCAAACTACACACAAGAAGGATTCGTCACACTCAGAACCCGCATCAATACCAGTTAAATGCGAAACCCAGTTATGGTGGAAGAGTTCGCTGAAGCCCTGGAAAAATGTTTACCAGGCCAACAGAGCGACAACGTCCAGGAAAGTCTACAATCGACATGATCTTCTCCCTCAGACAGTGGCAGGAAAAATGCAGAGAGCAAAGGCTGCCGCTCTTCATAGCCTTCATAGATCTGACGAAGGCCTTCGATGCCGTCAGCAGGGATGACCTCTTCGTGGTTCTGCCAAAGATAGGTTGCCCACCTAGACTCCTGAGCATCATATATGTACAAACACACATGCAATTCCGTATAGGCGCATGTGCCCATGCAAAATACAACGATACAACCTCCAAATATCGTGTCAAATTACGAGCAAATATACTTGACCGTGTTGCAATAAATTTCCCAAGTCACGTAAGAAAAGGTATAAATAAATACGCAGTGATCTCAAATACACATTAAAGGCACATTTTCTATCTTAAACATGAAGAAAACGCAAACGAAGAGTCAGCCGAATTGGAATTTCCCACACTGACTCAGTAAGATTAAATGGCAAAGGAATGGCGCGACGTCATTGGCTGAATAATACCACATGACTTTATATGCATACCAATGAATAATATTTAAACAAGGATGTAAGAACCGTGGTGCTTGACATCGTATGCAAATTTAACCCATTATCAACTGTAAATTTAACCCAGCCACACAAAGAATCTTAAAGTCTTATGAAGCTCAAGGAACCGGCTCGGGGAAACGGTGAGATGAGGCAAACGGACAGACTGAAGAAAACTCAAAAGAAATCAAAATGTCTGCTTTGATGAACATTTAATAAGGCCACCAGCCTCCAGCAAAATACGCATAATACTGTACATGACGACGTGACGGAGCCAACGCCCTGTAGCCAACTGCACTGAATGAAGGCCACAGCTCGTTTTTAACGTCGCGGCGAACAGTAAAGAAAACTACAAACATTTTAGGTGGCAGCTGTGATTACGTAAGTGGAAGCGGAACTCAGCTGGACTAGACACACTGTGCATATTACACTGCAGTAAATCTCTACAAGGAACATAACTTATCGGCAGAGGGGACAAAATCTTCTTTGAGTTTTCCATTTTGACTTCTTGGGCAGTGTGGAAATTTCACTCTTACAGTGGTTTCATTTCAGTGGATTATGGAGTATTAGCTTTTTTTTAGAGTGAAATTTCTACTCTGTTGCCTTTACAGATTAGGAACAGTGGAGGTATTTTGGTTTATTTGCATCTTTTTCCATCTGTCTTCAACCTTCGTTGGTATTCGAATCGAATAAGCACCTATCTTTACGTTGTTTTCGTGTGGGACACTTTCAAGTTAAAATGTATATATCCTATTTTGTGTGCATCTACAGTTAGCAACAAATTATTTATACCCTTGTAAAAAAATGTGTTTTGGTGTGTTTTTCTGAGGAATGAAGTTGTACAATACTGTAAAAAAATCGGAAAGCATGGACGGAAGCCAAAGATGCTCCTTGTCTGGCTAGGAAAGTGTGCCGTGGGCCCTTCCCAACCCCAAAACTACAATCAAGACACTTCAGGACAACGTGGGTGAGATGGGCACCAAGGTTTCAGCACAGACAATCCACAGCACACTGCACAAGGAAGGGCTACATGGGCGTCGTCCCCGAAAGACTCCTCTCCTCACTGACAACCATCAAAAAGCTCAGCTTGCATTTGCCAGAGAGCACCGAGACAAGGACCAGAGTTTCTGGTCATCGATTCTATTGTCAGATAAGACGAAAATTGAACTGTTTGGTGGGATCATTATGCTGTGGGGTTGTTTTATTGCAAGTGGACTTGGCAATCTTGTGAAAGTAGAGGGAATTATGAAGAAGGAGCAGTACGTCCTGATTCTAGAGGGCAGTGTCAAGCAGTGTGCCAGAAATCTCCATCTCGGGCCCGACTGGACATACGAACAGGACAATGATCCTAAACATACGGCAAAGACAGTCAAAAATGGTTCCAGGAAACAACGTGAAGGTGCTACAGTGGCCTAGCCAAAGTGCAGACCTGAATCCAATTGAAAACCTGTGGGAAAACTTCAAGTCCAAGGTGCATGCCGGCAGGCCCTCCAACCTGAAAGAGCTAAGGACATCGCTAAAGACGAGTGGGCAAAGATTCCAGAGGAGCTTCACCAAACCCTTGCGAACAGCTACACCAAGCGCTTGGATGCTTTAAGTAAGAAGAAAGACTTTTCATTGACTATTAAATGTGACATTAATGAACATTATGAATAATTCTGATGTCTAATTCTAGAGATATTATCTATTCTTAAATAGCCATGAAAGTGACCCAGAAATATGTTTTCTTGAATTCTCTTGTTTCATTATTTTGGAGTTACTCTCAACCCATCAAGTCAAAAACCCCACTATAACCCTTGTTCTAACACTCAAAAATGGAAAAAAAAATTTGCAAGGCTATGACTAATTTTGTTGCTAACTGTACATGAACATGCTTACTACATTTCATCTTTAAAGAAATCGACGTTAATTCCCCTTACACTAGGTGCACAATTCTATAAGTTTCTTTAAAACAAAGCAAAATAACTCCCAGGCTCAATTTCATTAATGTAGGCAATAAATAACATGCTTAGGGCAGAGACATCCGCAACACAACTTACACGAAAATATTTATACACGTATGCAACTCCACACATTTCCAATGGAGCGGACACTTTGACCTAGCACTAGACAACAAATTTGGATGCAGTACTGTTTCTTTCAGCAACAGTTGCTCGATGTAACAATTATTAGCTATCAAAGAGCCGGGGCAGAATTCTCCCGTTCGTTTTTTTGCTTATAGCATCTCCGGGATTAATTTCTGCGTGCTAATGTATTAACCTCATTTTGGCCCCAAGTTGATCAAAATGGGACGAATTGGAAGAATTGTAAGAGGCAGTTGGAAGTATGATGTGAAATTTACCATTGACTTTGTACACAGAAGTACATCGTGCAAAGGGCAGTAGTTTCGTTTTGTCAGGAAGTCTTTGCTTTGGGGAAGGTATATTAATTGTATAATAATGTACAAAGCTCATAACATCTCTCGTTTCATTTCATTGAATACACAATCCATACAGCATCTTTGATGTGCAAAATGCAATAAAATCGCCCGACAATCGAAAGAAAATAAAAAAATGGTAACCTGAATTATAATTATTTAATTAGTTAATTAAAAATTATTTTACATATAATTTTCACGCAGATGATTAGTGTGTATGCCTCTATGACACTGCCAGATTTCATGAAATACATCGTGTTATGACCAAGATGTAAGGGGGGGGCAGATTGCATCCCCCGATTGTGACAAGGCCAAAACAGCCGGCTCTTAGGGTTAATCTTTCATATGGTGGCACTTGAAGGCTATGTTGGCAATGTCCGGATTGAGGCACAGCTTACACGGCCCACTCCTGCCTCAGAAAGCGCAACACTGCAACTATTAAAAAGAGGAAAAACTTAAGTCTTCATTAGTTTTATTGTCATGTTTCACGACAGAAATTTATTTGACGAATGAACACACTTTGCCACGGTACAGCAATGCAATGAGACTGAGAGTCTTATGGATTTGGTTTTCCGTATTGAATAGAGTTGACTTTATTCAACAAAATATCGCACATACTTTTACTAAGGCTGCTTTCCTGATTTTTTTCCTGAAAACAATTTCACTAGAATTGACCATATTAATTCCATTCAGTAATGGATATTTCATGCAAAACTTTCTTAAAGTTTGTCTCTTCGTAAAACTTACAAAACGTCTCGGCGGACTGCCGGAGGTAATCCATGCGATCGTCTTCATCTGGAGGCAAATGTGAGAAACAAAAATACTTTTTAATTGTTATTGGTACACCATTTTCAGCGCCATTTATATATTAACTTGAGGTTGGACAAACTTCGGTAATGTTAATGTCATCTGAAAGCATACACTTGGTCCTTTTCACCATGCACAGAATCAACGCAACGGGGAGAAGGTCCCCCACATGTTTGGAAGAGGGGGCGGATACTGCTATGCATCCGCCCGTCCAATTAATTTGCACCAATGTGGGTCATTGGGTTGTACGTGTCAAATGTAAGCTCAAGTCTTCAGTACCTTGGCACATGTACACAGATTTAGAACCCGATGGATAAAAGTGCTCACAAAATTATCTGTAAGTGTGACAGACAGTTACAAAGTCAAAGGTAATTACTGACTATTGGCACTCCAAGTAACCTCACCAAGCCTTCTCACGCAGCCCCGTTGAAGGTGAATTTCAGCCATGCCAAATTAAGCACAAGAAACACCAAGACAATGAAGCATAAGAGCATGTGATCACGTCAGCACGTCTAAAACTTGGAGTTCCAGCTAGACCATTGCATATGCATAGTTCTGACCAGAGGGCGCTGGAATTCGAGTAAGGAGATTTGCACGGGCAACAGTTTCATGATATGCAGACTACACTGTTGAAGTTTGCTTGGGAGCATGCTTTGCCATTCATTAGGCAAACCTGTGCTACAAGTAGGCCCTCGCATTTATTTGGTATTGATTTTTGTCCATTCAAAAGGTCCAAAGATACTGAGATATTTCAAACACTTTCTAATACTCCATATTTCTTTCGAAATGGTCCAATTGTGTCAAAAAGACCTAATATGACACTCACGTGGTTGTGCAATGGGGCCACCTGAATCGGATGTCGTTGATTCATCAGCTGTTGAAAAATGAAAATCAGTCAAATGAAACCAACATCAACACTATATTTTGTAACATTTTATCAACAAGGACTGCAGAAAATGATAACAGTTTATGGTAATAAAAGCAACGGGTATGACACTCACATGGCTGTGTAATAGGTCCACCTGAATCGGATTTCAATGATTCTGGAACTGTAGAGAACAAATGTCACTTTATACAAACTTCAGAAAAACGTAAGACACTTTGCATCGTCTGTGTAGAAAGAAACTGCATACTTTCAGACTAATTGTGAAAGCTTCAGTCTCTTCCGGGCTTAGATTCTAAGCATGACACGTACGTGGCTGAGCTGAGCAATGGGTCCACCTGCCTCGGATCTCATTGATTCCGAACTGTTAAAAGTCCCAATAAGGACAAATTAAAATCACTTAAAACAAACCCTTATTTGATAATTGCCACTTTCTGTATCGTAAACGACTACACGCTCAATGATTAATGTTTATGTATTCAACTTTTTCTACGTTTTTTATGTTTTCTTTGAGGACTATGTTTGTAATACAGTTGTAGATACGTCTCTGTTTTTTAGAGCTTTTACTTGATAGGGCATACTTACTAATCATATCTTTTTCTACCACAAACGATAATGTATTTCTCGAAATTGAGCCAAGTTTTTACATTGTATCCAACAGTTGGATTTGTCATAAAGCTTCTGCGCAGGTTGCAATTTTTTTTATCACATCGTCCAATCACTTTTTCGCCGGAAAAATGTTGGAGCGCTAGAATGCCAGTAAGGAGATTTGCAGGAGCAACATTTTTATGCCACGTGGACAACACTTCTCCAGTATACTTGTGAGCATGCTTTGACATTCATTAGGCAAACCTGTGCTACAAGTAGGCCCTCGCATTTATTTGGTATTGATTTTCGTCCATTCAAAAGGTCCAAAGATACTGAGACATTTCAAACACTTTCTAATACTCCATATTTCTTTCGAAATGGTCCAATTGTGTCAAAAAGACCTAATGTGACACTCACGTGGTTGTGCAATGGGGCCACCTGAATCGGATGTCGTTAATTCGTCAGCTGTTGAAAAATGAAAATCACTCAAATGAAACCAACCTCAAAACTACATTTTGTAATAATTTATCAACGAGGACTGCAGAAAATGATAACAGTTCATGGTAGTAATAGCGATGGCTATGACACTCAAATGGCTGTGTAATAGGTCCACCTGAATCGGATTTCAATGATTCTGGAACTGTGGAGAACAAATGTCACTTTATACAAAACTTCAGAAAAATGTAAGGCACTTTGCATCGTCTGTGTAGAAAGAAACTGCATACTTTCAGACTATTTGTGAAAGCTTCAGTCACTTTCGGGCTTAGCTTCTAAGTATAACACGTACGTGGCTGAGCAGAGCAATGGGTCCACCTGCCTCGGATCTCATTGATTCCGAACTGTTAAAAGTCCCAATTAGGACAAATTAAGATCACTTAAAACAAACACTTATTTGATAATTAACATTTTCTGTATCGTAAACGACTATACGCTCAATGATTAATGTTTATGTATTCAACTTTTTCTACGTTTTTTATGTTTTATTTCAGGACTATGTTTGTAATACAGTTGTAGATACGTCTCTGTCTTTTAGAGCTTTTACCTGATAGGGCATACTTACCAAACATATCTTTTTCTATCACAAACGATCATGTATTTCTCAAAATTGAGCCAAGTTTTTACATTGTATCCAACAGTTGGATTTGTCATAAAGCTTCTGCGCAGGTTGCGATTTTTTTATCACATCGTCCAATCATTTTTTCGCCGGAAAAATGTTGGAGCGCTAGAATGCCAGTAAGGAGATTTGCAGGGGCAACAGTTTTATGCCACGTGGACAACACTTCTCCAGTTTACTTGTGAGCAGGCTTTGTCATTCATAAGGCAAACCTGTGTTACAATTAGGCCCTTATTTGGTATTGATTTTATTCTGTTCAAAAGGTCCAAAGGTACCTAAATTTCTCAAGTACGTTTTAATACTCCATATTTCTTTCGAAAAGGTCAAAGTGTGCCAAAAAGTCCTAATATGACACTCACATGGTTGTGCAATGGGTCCACCTGAGTCGGAAATGGATGTCTTTGATTCGTCAGCTGTTGAAAAATGAAAATCGCTCAAATGAAACCAACTTAAAAACTTGACACATTGCAACATTTCATTGATATGAACTGGATGCACCCCAAATGATGATAGTTTATGGTAATAGCAATGTTTATGGCTATCACATTGCTGTGTAATAGGTCCACCTGCATGGGATCTCATTGGTTTAGAAACTGTTGAGAATGTGTTTGCTTTGAAGCTTCTTTTTTGATCGGGCCATTTTATCAATCATATGCTTTTCTACCACAAACGATAATATATAAAACCCAGCCGTTTCATTGTGTCTAGGAGAGGGTTATTCATAAAGCTTCTGAGCAGGGCTTTATCTCATCATCCATTCTCTAAAACATCAGTTTTTGTTTGTTGTCTTGGATTTGGAACAACATTACCAATTTCAGCGGTGACTGCCACCAGATTCCGAAATGTCCACTCAATTATTGATGTTATAAATAAAGAAACAACATTCTTTGAACAACTCATTTTTACTTTCCATTATTTTCACTAATGTGAAGGTTGGAGTTCGGTCCATCGTTACAATTATGTAAAATAAGCAGCAATTTCATACATTTTGAGCTGTGACGTTTGAATGGATTGAGATTTTATTCTCCTGTTTTACGAACCGACAGACTAGACCTGGGTGATGTCATCTTATCAAAGTTGCCGCTGGAAGTCACAAGTCAAGCCCGGTAGGTTTACTTGTGACTTGACTTGGCGAGCCAGAAAAAAAGGCAGCTCAGACGCACTACTTTGAGTAGTGTGGTGAATAAAGGAAACAATAAGGATTTGGGGCGTTTTGGCTCTAATCTCCGAGAATACTTTGAAGAGAAGAAGAACGGTGAAGATAATAAGGATGATAATTTGCGATGGTTGGAACACTTACTTGGATGTGTAACAGGTTTACCTGCTTCGGATGTACCGTACATTATCCTGGAACTGTTGACGAAAAACAAGTTTGATGAAAAAACTTAAGACACTGTAAACTGCCTGTCTATACCGCAAGCTCACTGAGTAACGAAAACACTTCTTCACAAATTAGTGTGCATAACAGTTTAGGACTGAATTGATCGGCCCATTCGACCATTTTTTTTCGACAGAAATATATTCTGTCCCTAGTGAATCGCCCTAATCATTGCATCGGGCAGAATCTGGTTGTCCATCAAGTTGTCTGTACTGGTTGTGAGTTATTCTTGACGGTAGCCTCTATACTCTGGGTGGTCATTTTTCGCATCTTCTCAAAGCGAACAACAGACCAACTTGCTACTTGGAGCATGACCCCTGATTAAAAAATGACATCATCAGATCTTGAAGAACAATAGTTTTCAGTCGCAGCAAAGATGTTCTTGAGAAAAATCACCATTACGTATTAGAACTTAGATACTGCTGATTCCGATTTACTTGAAAAACGCTGTATAGGCCTATGTCCTCAAAACAAAAGAAGATAGCAAATAGTTAAGCCTAAGAGTTAGGGAATGCCAGTTAATTAGTCGCTTTATGTACTGGTAAGACATTTGTCCTCGTCTTTGACCGAGACCAAGACGGCTGGCCAACTGTTGAATCCTCTCAAGCTTCTGGCGAAGGTGTGAGGATGTCAGGTTTGTAAACTACACTCAAGGATCAGAAGAAGAAACAACTTATATAGAGCAACTGGCAACTGTTCTGACTGATTTTCAGGTGTTTAAACGGAGATCACTGATATGAAAATGATCTTCTTTATTACATCTATGACATTAAGGTGTTAACAGAGTGATGAAATGTATGACTTATCTACGTTTTTATTTTTAACAGGGTAGTAGAGAAACAGTGCTGCTCGATGGAAGCCCTTTGGTCAGCCGTTACTTTGCCGATAGTGTCAGCCAGCTTACCGATGAGCATGGATGACGGTTAGACACCAACAACTGCGGCTGGGGCGCAGGTTTTGTCACTGATGAACCACAGACCGACCACTGAACCTTGCTAGCTAGGATGGCCTTACCACTTCGGGGTGAAATTCAGGCAACTGATTCTTAACATGCGTATACTCTTTGGAAGAATAAATGTATGTGGCGGCTTCTGAGGTACGTCGGATCTGTTCTGTGGTGATTGGAATACTATACTGAAACTGAATTCAACTCTCCTGAAATCTGGTAAGTGACTCAAATAATCCTTGTGTGCGTGACAAAAAAATAGAATCATTATTTTGCACGGATTGTTTCCATCAAGGTCCCTCTGCATCATGTTTGCATCTTTCTGGGTCAATGTCCAAGTGAGCACTTCCTTTAGCGACACAAGGAAGATGACTGAAACATTTAATAATGTTGTATGTCTTCCCAGATGAACGTAGTTCAAAGCTATATGTTCATAATAAAAACCATAGAAGAATAGTTATGCACGTCAGATTCATTTGCTGGGTTCAATCTTATTCTGCATATGAACGAAGCAAATTGGTGACAACATAAAACTCATTGCACACTTTTAACAGAAACATCGGAAAGAAATTGTTTCATTCTTCATAATCATATAAAGAGGGTCGTAGTCACGTCTTTATTAAAACTCATAATTTGCCCCACTAAAATTACTGAAGTTACGTGTAGTTGCAAAGCTGACTTTAGATTCGAGTTTCAGGGAATAATTCAATCTGAATCTAAATCGTATCATCAGCAAGACATATATTAGGAAACATATACCAACTTGCTGGTTAGATTAGGTATAAAGCAGCTGAATTTGTCAAGTGATGTGAATGTTATACCATATTCGATGAATTCTGCTCAACACTTGCCGGGAACTGGTGGGCTGATTCAGTAACACTACCTGAGAGAATGTTCCAGTCTCTGGTTCTGGCCCATTGCTTCAGTTTATGATGATGTCCCCGAGATAACAAGGTATTAGGAGTAACGGAGGCCTCTGGTGGTACATCTACTGAGTTGTCCAGAATATGGAACATTATGGATCGACAAAGTTTTTTCGTTCGAGAGTGGGCCACCAATGATTTTCAAAAAGTGATGTGACTGTCCCTGTTGATGTGCTGCGGGTGTAGTGGATAAATCTGACTGCATGCTTTTGGACTCGTTTCACCTGACCAACATTTGTTTTCAGGTAGGATCCCAACATGAAGAGGCGAACTCTTAACTTGGACAAACCAAGGCCAGTAAGCTGTTTCTCGAATAATTGTGATACAGAACCAAAGATTTCTTTTGATTCCTCACCTAATCTTCTCGGAATTTTTCCCACCGCATTATAAAAGGTGTTTTGACCAGGACATATCACTGGTAATGGTAACATCAAGATCCATCAACACTCTTGTAGATCGCGACCACAAGACTGGTAGTTAGTTTGAATTGGCTTCCAGGTTCTTAAGGAAGGAGTGTTACACTTGCTAGGGTTACGTTTCATGGGCCATTATGTTGGTAAGACAAGCGTCTGCAAAACAACGAACTTTGGATGACTGGTTCATTGGAAGGTTATTTTTTTATGTAAATCAAGAATAGCAATGGCCCCATAATTGAATCTTGGGGGACACTTGACTCCTATTTCTACCATTCAGTTTTTTGGGTACGTCCACTGCGGAATTTCCCAATCCATATATGGAGAAGAAGAGTAAGTCCGTAGTGTGGAAGATTCAGTGATTGAAGATTGAAGGGTTTCCACAAATTATAGTAGCCATGGAGATATATGATAGGAACCAGGTGCTTTAAAAAGAAGGAGATCCTCCTGCTGTTGTTTAGTTCCAGGTTAGGGATATCTTCACTTGGGTCGCTTTGGCGGTTGGGCATAAGGTTTCATGTATCTGATTTTGGTAGAAATGCTTCCTGAAAACATCTGTTGAAAATGTCTGCCTTGGAGTTACTGTCACTGCTAAGATTGTTTCTTGAACTCAAGTCTTTAATGCCTAGTTTTTCGCTTTTAAGTAGACCGTTGACATGTAATCAGAAGGCCTCTGGATTAGATTGCACGTTTGCCTGAAGATGTTTACTGGTGTGTTTTTGACAAGCTCTGTAGAGGTTATTCTTCACAGTCTCAAGACGGTTTGAAGGTGTCGCAGCTAATAGCCAGTCCAGGTTTGTCTGTTTTTACATTTTGGGCTTAATCTTAATTGCCTTGGGTGGCTTAACATCCAAAATGGCGATTCCTCTCTACAAAATCAACTTGCATGATGTAGGAAATGTTACCGTCATCTTTAAAGGTTGATTAATCACATGATTTCTGGAAGAATAAGTGTAGGAATGTATAATTATCTGAACTGGTGTGCTTAAGGTGTCGGAAAGAGCAGCAAGAATTGTTGGGTTAACAAACGAAAATGGCGATACCCATGCATGATGGTAAGGCACCCATGTGTCAAGGCAGCACACACGTAAGGGTGAAACATCAAAACAGTAGCAAATAATACACAACAAAGGACAAAATACAAAATACACAAATCATAGTAGTCACACATTGGAAAGCAGGGCTTTACTTGGAACAGATATCGTCACCATATCGTCATTAAAATAAACAGAAAATATATAAAGAAGACAATAGTGAGACATAAATGCGTGCTAAAGGAAAAAGTATGCCTATGACTGGTGTGCTATATAACAAATATTTGGTGATTACAGATCATCACCAAAGATTGGAGAGATTATTCATCGGAGAAATGAGACATGATTGAATGTAAACCAAATTATTTCACACGCATAATACTAACAGCTCAACAACCAGATATCGGCCATGGGCGTCATACTTAGATCGCAGTACATGTACATACACCAGACATGACTACAAAAATATGTAAGTCGTGCGCTTAGCTGGAGAAGCACACTTTTCCCGTTGTGCAAATAAGCTTCAAATCCTGGAACTTACGGTTCTAACATGCATAGACGGGTCACTAAAGTCCTTACTCACTGAATGGAAGCTTCAAAATTAGTCGAAGTTAAATGTTTGAAGGACGATTGGAAGAAAATATTTCCAGGTATTTACCCTGCCGAGATAGAAAGCAGCCATATTCTGGGGTTATCACGCATGCGCGAAGCCGTATGCATGAGAAAACACGTAGCTGAAGATGCATCCCCGTAAATTGATCCCCATAGTCATCACTGATAAATCTCTATATTTCAAAATTCTTTTACGAATACTCAAAACTCCTACTTCTTTCATTTTCCTTTCAATTTGCAGTGGGTTGTCCAATAACCTTTTGAGAAATTCAGAAAAGTTGCCATTTGAAAAAAAATACATGTACCCCAGTGTGAAACAGCCAAATGGTGCCAGTTTTTGGACCCGTTCCGTCCAAATTACTCAGAATTGGAAGTCCCAAGTCAAGGCTAGTCAAGTTCAGTGCATATCTCTTCAATTGCCCAATTGCATGGCTCTCAGGACTCTCGAATATTTACTATTATGTATATTAATGAGCTCGGTGGGTATATTTTGACAAATTTACGCGGGTGCACCCCTTAGGTCGTGTAGTTGCACTGGCGCACGTGAGCTTGTAGGATTACATTATGTCATGGTACAGTGTCGACTGGTACCCGGCATATTAATCCGAAACAGGCAGTTGAAAACATCGGCAATTTCAATTGATCGTCGAGGTGGTAAATGACAACAAATACCTCTTAGATGTAAATTGACGGAGACGGAAAATTACAATAACTGCGTATTTGGAAATACGTAGAATTAATGTGAAGGCTAACTCACAATTGAACGATTCATATTTAAAGAACGGCGATTTGAGACAGTGTGGCTCAAGGAAAAATCATATTTAAATTACATATGAATTATTTTGTGTTCAATCCCGTGGCGTTTCTAAATCGTGTCGACTAATGGCAAATTGTTTTAAGATCTTCAAAGAATGATTATCGAATATCTATTTTTCTAATATCTAATATTTCGAAATATCAAATTGAAAGCAGGAGACGTTATGAGGAAAAGATCCTCGTTGAGATATCTTCTAAAGAATAACGAAAAACAAGCAGCAAAATGCATTTGAATAATTTAGCGAGAACGACATAATGGAAGACACGCAGTGAAGGTCATGATGAGCCCCAACAATGTGACATAAGAAAAAACAATAAATGGCATTAATTAAAAACATTATCGATCACCCATGCTACCTAGTGCTCACACAGAGACAGGAAACAATGTTTCTACTAACAGGGATACCCGAACAAAAGTGTAGCATTAGCATTCACATAGTGAGAATCCAATGATTTTTTTCGAAGTTGCTTGATAAATAAATTCACACGTTGTGTGAAGCAGTAGTTTTTTATTTTATTACCTCACTTCTAGCTCTTTTATTTCTTTGGGTACCAAATGCATGTAGTTTAGGGAAAATAGATGGACCTGAGGGATTATAGACGGAACAAAATCAAGTTATCATTATTATCAGTGTTTCAGTGGATAGGAGTATAGGTGAATTTAAACATGATTAAAGCCCGTAAGGCTCAGCAGTTTAGTGAAGACGCACATAAATAAGAAAATCAAGTGTAATGCAATGAACGATGGGAAGAGCACATTTAGTCTTGAGAATCCATGTTTGTAATCCAGAAGGGTCAACCTGCCTGTATATATGCGGCCCGTATTGTGTATTTGCTGTTTCTGCTATTCGTATGTTGTTTTCAGACGACCAAATGTTTTAGTGAATTCGGTACAGTAAGCTGAATACCCGTCTTTAAGAAGTTAGTCTTAAATTATTTTCTCATTGTATCTTAAATGCTAAAAGCACGTATATTGTGCATATTACTCGCTTTCTGACAATTGTCTCTTGATCTAACATGGTAATAAAAGCAATTTTTCCTTTCTGCATCGGTGCATGGTAGCAGTCAGAATGTTGGACCTTTTTTCAACAATTAACACATTTTTAAACAAAGGATATGGGGAAAGAATTGGTTCCCTTTGTTACAAGTCAAGGGATATCCCTAAAGGTACCAAGTCATTTTGGCATTATTTGGGAGAATTAAAAATATCTAAAGAAAAAACAGGCATTGCTAAAGATGTTCTCATACATTTTTGTTTGGAAACCACTTGAAATTCAATATGATTACGATAGTTATGAATACGGCAATGCTCAAAATTTAAAATGACAACAGCGAATTTCAAATTCATTCAGTTTTTCTGACATGGTATATCAATCACGTAAATAAAAAGAGCATATTAGTTTTTTTTTTTTTAAATGACATTCCTTCAGTTCCCGGATAATTTTGTGCATGCATTAAATACCGTGAACCAGCTTCCTTCAAATGCCAATTACCTGCATATCCCCTGACACATATTAATGAAGATTATTCATGAGTGGATGAAATGAGCGTCATTTGCCACAACCACAAAACTGGTTCCACCAATGATTTCTCACAAAAGTGGTTCTGTTGAGGTTTCAGCAATGTATATATTTCCAAGTTTGTTTACATTTTTTTCAAAGTTTGTTTTTAAAAGATTATGCTTTTCCAACTTTGTTTTTACGAGATGTAATTCTACTGGTGCTGATCAGACTCAGAGTTCAATGAACTGGACTACATCCAAAATGTCATAAAATTCCTTTCGCCGAAACATTTGCAGCTAGGGAAGCTTACGATACAGCTGATATTAGTGTTTTCAGTTGATAGGAAAGCTAGGATTTCATAATAACTTGGACCTAGATTAAATTAAAGACGGAGTTCCAATAGCATGACTTTGCACGGTGCACTTGACCCGATGCAGAAAAAAATCTACTGAAACAAATATTTCTTGGAAAAACTAATTTGGAAAAACCATATCTCGACAAGGTTATGTTTATTCGACAAATTTTCAGTATTGCATCGTTAAAGGAGGAGACTCAACATTGAAGGTGAATTCGCAGACTACTGGAGCTGCTCCAATCCGTGAAAAAGGGCTTAACCTCCCCCCCCCAACTTGCGACGTCCATGACGTTCAGTTTATGAAACTCGCCCAGTACAGTGGATAGCTGGAAAAAAACAACTCCGAACCTTTAGAGAAATGAAAGAATGACACGACAATTGCAACTTGAGACTTTATTTATTAAACCTGTCTCAAGAAATCGGAAATCGCTCTCTCTTATTCGCGTTGTAGTTTGCAAATGAAATCAAAAGACACAGAAAATAGTTTTCAATTTTGACTTTGCTGCTCCCAGTGTTTCTCAATTTTCTCGGATGTAGAGGAATAATTTATTAGCAAGCATGACACCCTCGCCAAAAACTTGGTTATTTGTTGTCGAGGGTGGTATAAATACATTGCCCACTGATTGCGACGTGCTTGCTGCACCATTTCACACTTAGGAATTTGTTGTGTGTTACCGATTTGTGACGGGATTTCTCGAGATGACATAACGTGGCTTCGTTTATTACAGCATTTAAGGAGGTGAAAATTGTCTTTTATTTCATCATTTGTATGAAGTTGCTAATGGAATGAAAGAAGATATGGAAATTAGGTTACAATTTGACTTCATTACTACCTGTATTTCTCAAACTTCTCAGGTAAAGAGAAATAATACCATGCATGGCGCCCTCATGTGGAGCCTTGGTTCTTGCCTGTGGAGGGCGCTCTAATATATAGACCGTATTCACGGCGTCCACATTTCAGTCATATTCCCCAACGTAGTGTATTTTATTGGAAAATGTTAAATTCCAAGAACCAGACTATATTCTACGATTTCAATGCGAACCCCAAAATAACCTGGTATCATCCCATTACGGGTTAAAAATTTACAATGTACATGTACGTTCAGGAATATTACTGAAATCGGGGACGCCGTGAATACCGTCTATTGCCCACCGATTGTGGCGCGCGTGCTTCACCATACCACGTAAAAGAATTGTTCGTGTGTTAACAGCTTGTATCATGGGATTTTTCTAGATGGCATGATGTACGTCAGTTGAATTGAATATTTTCCTGTGGTTGATAGATATTTGGTGCAACACGGCATCTGTAGTGCTAGAGCTGCTGTCTAACACGGTTGGTTTGAACTTCCGCTTGCTCAAGTCGTTTTTGCGCGTCCTGTTATGTAGAGTCACTGAGATTTAGCTGTTGTGAGAGTTTGCCACGATGATGTGGTACCAGTAGTCGCTGTTGTAGTCTTCCAGTGACCCTAAAGAAAAAAAGGGGGTAAATTTCAAAATAGGCTACGACGGTTCATTAAGGCATCCGTGTTGTTTATTAAATAGCTCTCTTTTTATCGTGACGGATGGTCGATTACTTGCAAAGGCGATGAAGAGCAATTACTCGTTTTTTTGGGGGGGGAATTCTGAAATTCATTATTGTTGTGTAGTAACCTTCCAGACAGGGTCAGGGACATAAAACACTTTTGAAGAAATTCCAAAAAGGGCTAGCAGCACAAAAACCTTCTCCATCACAATGTGAGCCATTCATATGGGTCGGTCGGAGATGGGTAACATAGAATTAACTACCGTATAACAGCTATTTCAGGTTGCTTGGTTCTGTACGTTTAAAAACAGTCCAATTGCCTGTGTGTGGGTTGGCCGTTCGTACGCTGGGAACGTACAGCCGGTTGTATAGCTGGTATAGTTAGTGCCAAGCAACATCCTATATACATGGTGGCGTCCATGTACGTTCTTTGAGGGTTCATTTTTTAATAACTGAGGTGTCTTCTTTTCTATATAAAACGGAACATTTACTTCTGTGTAATAGAAAATAATTCATGTTAATTCTGCAGAAAATAATTCTCATTGTCTCAGGCTTTGTAAGCCACCTCTCTATTTTTGAGGCTGTTCAAAAATCAGACTCTCATGAGTTTTTCCGTATAACCCTGACAAGGGATGGTGTGTAATCCTGTTCTGAGAACAGTGTTCTGGGTCGTGTTCCCGCCGGCGTAAAACAGACAGACAGACAGACTACCTGAACTTGACTAATAATCATTGTTTGTAGAATTGGAATTTTGTCTCTTTTCTGCCAGCCACGAACAGAGTTTTTCACAGTGATATAAATGTTGACAACTCGTCTTATGTTCAGTAATATTCTTTGTCCAAAAATAGACACGGGAAAGCATTATTCTGAATCGTACCATTTCCTCAAACACAGTGGAGGATAGCAAAAGGGCTTTGTTAATATAAAGCTGTTATCTATGTTTATAATCCAATGAATTCAAAATTTTGAACCCGGATGGAAAATCGACTTCAGTTTAGGATTGTCCTTAGTAATTTCCCGCCATGCATTGTTGCCTAGTCTCTGTACGTTGCAGCAGTAGGTGACTCATGTTTACTCTTGAGGCTCAGACTATCCAATTACATTTCGTGCGAGTACCGGTGATAAGGATTCTATAAAATACAGATACTAAAGTGGACTTGATTTCCAGTCGTTTCTGATTCTGCCAAAATCAACCATCCTGCACTGAACAAGTGTGAAAAAACGTTACTGTGACACTCTTCCGTTAATGTTTTGTTGCAATTTTGTACGCGGCAAATGAGTCATGCTCTACCGTGGTTGGCGACTCCTTTGCGCAATGCTCGTGCACCTGTCTTGGGGGGCCAAGTGCAACTTGCATGCCGACGTGGCAACAAGCTGTGACAGGTTGTTTTGGTCGCCGGATTCCAATATCTGGTAGGTTAGTTTGGTGCTAAATCAGTGAATTTCAAATGTATTATGGAACCGGAAGTTAACGCGAAATTACGTGGTTGCCGTCCGAGATGAGCTTCCGGTTTGGCAGCTGGGGACCATCCTTAAAATACGTACGCACGAAATGCAGGCTTTTCAGACCCCCTCCCCCGGCTGTACGCAGTGGCTCCAACTCCCCTTCTCCCTTAGGCATACGTATTCCACAATTTCGAAAGACTCTGTTGGTCTTTGTGTCATGAGTAATGTTGCAGTTTACTAATAATGGGTGTTGGCACAGGAGAATAAATGGCGGGGCGGACGGTAAAGCTGATTCTAGTGGTTATTTGTATAAGAAAACGTATTGATATAATGAAGATTCATTACAGGCAAATTTCCGGTTTTTGTACGGTACGCACTGGCTTGGACCCCTCCCCCACTGTACGCATGGTGTACGCAACGGCACCAACCACCCTCCCTTTCGTGCGTACGTACTTGATGGGCGGCACCTAGCCTTCTGCCATATTCCCTGTGTTAAGCCAGGTAACCACCGTAATTGAAACGTACGACCCAATGCCAGGATAGCCAGTCTTCAATTCTGAATTCTGGAATTCATTTTGATGATTCATTCAGAATCAATTCTTAATTCAGTACATGTTCGGTAGTCTGTTGAAAGTCATCAAGTGTGCAAAAATGGCAATGAGAAAAAATGGTTCCACATGTATAAAGAACAAATATACCCTGTAGACATTTACCAACCTGTTTTACTTGTGTGACTGTAGCAACCACCCACGATCATTATGTCTCTCCCACGTGGCTTAAGTCAGAATCATTGGCCTGGGAATTGGACTACTAACTGTGCCGAGGAGTCTTTAAACGCGCACGTACATCTTGTGCGCAAACGTTGTACCACCCGTATGGTTATTTCTAACCATACTAGTCTTTTTTGCTGTATATCAAAACAATGAACGACTTGAAATAAGCCTTAGTGCACATTAACTCATTATCGTGTGGCACGAGAGCTATAAATGGCAGAAGGATCTCATTTGAATACAATGTACATGTACATTACCGATACATTAATTAGCTTCATTGTATTAACGAGGTTTCGTTTTGTTGTATGTAGCACTCGAAAGCATGTTGGAGCCCGGTTACTAATTAAGAGCTCTTTCATTATTGATTGGCGCTGGCCCAATGCCCTTGAAGGAAGTATACGAAGCACCTCTGTTTAATGCAAAAGAAATTGCCCTGACCTTCCAAGGAGGCGCTTCAATAAAACATTGTATTGTTTTTTGATGAGCTCTCCCCATGCTGTAATTTACGATCACGTAACAGGAAGACATGAATTCCTTGACACTGTGCAAAATACCTGCACTTCACTGCTATTCTTGTAAGCAATCTTTGGACTACTGTTTGTACCGGAAGATACAAACAAGAGTTGTTGGCTCAAAGAAAAGGGTTCAAGACCAGCACCAAATGTATGAAGACGGCTGAAATAGGTAAGAAATTGTTTTTTAAACAAAACTTTCTTTTTGTAGAAATACCTTTTTGCAGTTTTTGAAAAAGCCTCATGATCATCTTAATCGCATATTCCCAAAGAAATTGAAGCAAGCAGTGAACAGGTCAACTCAGCTAATTTTGTTCATTGATTCAAATACTTCACACAAAATTAGCACTAAAGTGGTGATCGGTTTGTTGATGGCTATTTTCCAAATGTCCACATAGAGACAAACCAATGTTGACTTCGCCACCGTTTTCTCGAAGAGACACAGTTTTGAAGAAAAAATTGTTTTCGGCTTAATCTCCAGAGACGTTTCATTTTAAAACTGGAAAATAAAGTGTGGGCAGGAAAAAAAATGCCAAATGATTCTTTAAGAGGCGTGAATCTAGTAATTAAAATGAGCTCAGTGGCTAATTAGCCAAAATTACTTATTAAAGATGCGCGTCTTTTCCTGAAAAAGAAAATCCACTTTTTTCCCTACCTTTTTGGCCCTTCTGTTCAATGCAGTTACCATAGAGAAGGTGCGCGCATACGTTCACACCGCTGTGAATGTAACATGGGATGCGTTCAAATAGCTTTCTTGAATACACAGGTGTTACAGGCAAGGGATGCCTCGAAATGAGGCTAAACGAACGCTGCAGTGTATTCGCCAAGGCATTACGTCCATGCACTAACAGTCCACCCGTGACGTTATTACACTCAGGCAGACAGAGACCCGCTCGCTAGCCGGGGTTATGGTAGCTGACACCAAGGCAGGCACGAGGATCACGTGATGGATAAACGAACACTCTCGTGTAAGTTTAACTTACACATGTAAGCTAATCGAACGCACTCTAAGATGTTCGTTATATAGTCGTTAATGACCTAGTGCGTGTGAGTCCACATAGGGCCACGCTGATAGGCCAGATCTGGCACACGCTTCCAAATGGCCTCCGTCGCCTGTTAGTTTAAAGCATGCACTGTAGGAATATCAAACTTGCTCATAGCTTGCAAATCTATCACATGGCGTGTCACAAATTAGACGCAAGCACCGCGGGTCGCGAGTACGATTGATGATCACCGTGGTACAAGTACATTCCAAATGCCCGATTTCTGCGTCGCTATAGGCATGTCAGAAGAGAATCAGCAGTTTCAAGTGTTACCCTCGACTTAATCAAATGTTCTAATAAGACTTTATCTCTCTGCAAAATGTCATCAGAACTGTCAACACCAAGTGTAGTACTCCCGAATGTTGGACCCAGATCAATGGGGAGGTTGTTAACATGTGAACAGCGTCCACAGTGCACTTTTGCATTAACTGATCGCCTCAGTCACAGTGGAACAGCTGCTCAGAAACAACATCCCGAGCAAATGACTCTGTCCGTACAAAACAACCGTGATTAACAAGAAAAATCCTCATCTTTTGGGGAATGGGTATGTGTAGGTAGTACCTACTATTTATTCAACTTGAATTTGCAGTGAGCTAATACCTACTTGTCTCGGACCCAACGCAACTGTCTCACTTAATCTGGTGTGTTTACTCGTCCCAGGGAAACTTCCGCTTGAAGGCACAATTGGAAGTTGCGCAGTGGAGTGCATTTACGCCGACTTTACGCGTGCCGAGTACGTTGTGTCGCGCTAGTCTCCGCCCAAGACGTTATTGATCGACAGCAATGGTTGTACAGAGCAGAGGGCAGAGCGGCCTTGCACAATAGTTGAGATTTTTTTACTTGATAACTGTTCTTTGGGACCCGTTACTGGGATGGTCCAGCAATCTGCCATATCTCGAAATAAAATGCGATAATGAATATAGCGCCCTGTCACCGTGCATTGGAATGCATGAGGGAAATTAAGCACAATGGACAAAATAATTATGGATGCGTGATTGTAACGTACTCAATCATTAGCTAAATCCGCGTAGAAAAGACTAGGGAGGGCGCTGGAAAAGTTGAACTATTTCCCCAATACTGTACAACACACGTTGAGCTTCTGCATGACAGTGGCTAGTCAGACACGGATTTCACAACGGTGCCCGTCCAAATGGGCTAAATTTTGTGGTATGGCAGACAAAATAGGAAGGCGCCATTTGGTTTGATTTGGGTAAAACGTTTTGTGTTCATTCCAAAGTTACCCACCTCAAATAACGCCTTCTCATTGCGTCCGCCAGGCTTCCAAAAGGCCAATGTTCACAGTCGGTGGTAGGTCATGGCCTGTTTTCCCTGCCGGAAATTTGCAAGCTTCAAATAGCTGCCACATCCGTTTAAAGTTGTACATAACATCAGTTTTATTTGTCATTTCCCTTTTACCGTGAAGTAATTTTGGTTCTCTAATACTCAAACCTTGAAATTTTGCAGAGTAAATAATTTTATCTTTTGATTTGTTGTAAAGCTTAAGATGTATATGTACCACGACAGAATATGTTCATTTAATTAAAATTCACAATCCGATTCATTTGCAATTCTTACCACCTGAGGGAATCCCAGCAGGACAATATATCCATTTGGGGTCAGGAGTTAGCAGTTGAGACAAAAAAGTTGTGTTTTGTGTTCCTTGACGTATTTTTAGGCCTATTTTGCCTGTTAAAATTTATTGCATGTGTAAGTACTGTAAATTGTGCCAGACTGTTACTGTACCAGGAAGTATACAGAACCATTCACTTTGAAACAACAAAAGGATACAGAAACCTTTGGCACTGGGTTGGGTTTACAAGATTGCATTCGATAGAGGAAATGTGAGTTTCCTGTGCCAAATGCCTGACTTGTTTGCAAGTGTCTGTTTGATGAAACTCCCATTTGGCATCCTGATGAAAGAGGCCATTATGTGAGTCAAAGAGGCTGACAAATTTCATTGGTTTCCACGATTTTTTGAAAAGCGTGTTGCTGAAAAGTGACTGGCGACTTCTAACCTGTCTTAGATTTAAGGTGTTAGCAGTATGAAAGTTTGTTCGGGGTGTATCCCAATACCCTACATCACTCCAAAGTTGGTTTTCACTCTTCCTGCAATTCGCTTGCGGATATGCCCTCAATGCGAAAGTGTTGTTCAATTTCAGGCACATGGAACATGACAATCTGAGGTAAGTTTTATTTTATATACCAGTCTGAATCAGGTAGAGAATGCTTTCAGAGAGAATGCTTAAAAGTTGATTGGGCAGGGACTTTTGTGTGAGACGGCAATTTTTTAATAGTAAAGTTTTTATTCATTGAATATTATATACTTGTCTCTTCCCGCTTTGTATTACAAATGCATAAAAAGGAAATCTGTTACTGTGAAGGGGCATTTCCTCCCTTTCGACGTGAAAAGCCCTCTTTTGTTCCACTCGGAGCGGATAGGGTAGGGTTGAAATGTTTTCAGCTTCT
Source organism: Acanthaster planci (assembly GCF_054643075.1). Taxonomy (NCBI): domain Eukaryota; kingdom Metazoa; phylum Echinodermata; class Asteroidea; order Valvatida; family Acanthasteridae; genus Acanthaster; species Acanthaster planci. The sequence goes on along the minus strand of NC_141786.1, from coordinate 17,525,694 downwards.
GTGACTTTCAGCGCCGATCGTACGTCACAAATTGGCTTTTGTGTTCGCTTTAACACCAATTATGAATCGTCCGGGACGTAAAGTTGGTTTGACGAAGAAGCAAATTCAGTTTTGAGCGCACATCTGTATTTTACAAACTGAAACGAGACTAACACTTTTTTGCGTACACGTGTGTAACACTGCAACCCATTTTGCACAATTGAGACCCCTAAAGGTTCACAATGAACCTCAACATGGAAGAAATTAATTTATAGTTTTCCTACTATGACTTTTTTCGGCAACTTATGAATATCTATTAAAAGACCAGGCAGAAATAGGTCAAGACATAAGTACAGAACTTTTACTATTCCCTGTTCGTGGAATTTCAGGCTGTCTTGGTCCCTTATTCTGAATACAGAACGTGAACTTTGAATCTCTTTGAAGTAGCGCGTCGCCGACGATTTTATGTAATGTTGTCGATGCATTGTATTCAAAACGCGGAAATGCAACGTACGTATTTACCCGACTTCCCTATTAAACTGCGTTCATAAAGCTCCATTGCTCTTGTGCAGGATTATATCACGGAAACCGAAGTCCGACACGTTCTTGGTAAGCAAGGCCAGTCCAATAAGATATTTTGTTTGACGGATTTGTGAACATTCCAAATGTGAAAAATGGTCGGTGCATTCCTTTTATCATTAGTTTTTGAATTTCTTGTTTATTTTGTTTTTCTGTTTTACTATTGTTGCTAAGTTAATCGAAGCCTCCTAGGTTTGATTGTCTCAGAAATACCCAAAGGCGCATTTGGAAAGGGGTGACAGATTTCACAAACTCTGATTGGTCAACGTGTTGTAAACTCTCTGAGGCGCATTCTTGTGAATCGCCCGCATTAAGAATACGTGTCTGTGCATCAAACCACGGAGTGTACAGTTCGAAGTCACGCTAACATACCGATACGTACTACAGTATCATCTACTACACAGTTATAACTCGAAAAACAAAGGAAAATATGACCACTGAAAACACTGGCGAAATTAGAGAGAGGCTTCCGAAGAAAATTTTCGGACAAATGGCTGTTACGACAGCGTTTATTATTCTCCCCAAGCACACTATGAACATCAATGGCGCCCTCGAGCGGGCTTGTCGTTAACAACCGTGGGCAAGTTCGATCAGGGACCACGAGTTCACTAGTGTTGATTCATGACGACCTCGTACCTAGCGCATGTGCAGTGAAGTTGAAGTGCGAACGGCCACAGTCAACCGTTAGGAGGAAGGGAAGAAGAGTTGACTACAGGAAGAGCAAAATACCAAAAATAAAAGTTAAAATGGTGTTGTACTGTTTCCGGCGTTTTTCTTATGTGTTCCTCTCTGCTCTGTGTTAATAAGCACTGTTTATGGCAACCAGTGATGCGATCAATGGTTGACTAGACTAGTGCGCGTTCGATTAGGGTTAATCAAACTTTGGTTATCTGTGGCCCTTGTTCGAACTTGCCCTTATGTGCTTGTGGCAGATGACAGTGCTCCGCGTGGTCATTGGCCCTTGGGGAGAGTGGTCAACACGTACTCAGATAGGCATGGCATGACAAGACAAATTGAAGTCAGAGTTGGATCTAAGTTCTATCGGAGGCCAATTTCCAAACTTTGCCTCTTGGAGCAAAGTGTAGGAGACTGAGCCCACTTAAGTAAAGAGTGTGGGACACGTGACCAAGAAAGCCATTACATCAAAGACATGATGCATGTAGTCAAATCAGTAATTAGTAAGCAGTTACCGTTTAGTCTAAGGTGTATTCTTACGATGTAACCACGTTTGGAAGTAGTTACGCCGCATTATTGTTGTTAAACATGAGTTAATTGTTATTAAGCTCATTTGGGGCCTGTTATGTAGCGGTGTAAAACTGTTACAGCGCCCTCTTTCGGGTGATTAGTGAAATGCACCGTTCGCTTCTTCCACTCGATGATCCACTACGTACATGAGCGACATCTTTCCTTTCATTAAGTAAGCCCCCAAGAATGCAACAGTTGGTAAGACAAAGGAATTCTCCCGTATTATGTGTCATAAAGGGATATTAGAATAAGCTTAAGGGTCATCTGGGGAACAAGGGTTAATTTGGGAGGAATAATGGGACGTTGTAACGCTAGTAAATTATGAAGGGCCGTTATTACTGGGTTCATGTATTACCCTACTGCTCGGATTTACATGTACTTGTATCATAAGTCACGTGGTCATTTGGCATTTATACAGTAAGACAGCTTATGGGGGCACATAGTATGGGTAAATTTATTCATAGGGATGTGTAGTCAACCGTTTCTTTATTTCATCATAATGGATTTTGACTAAGGTTTATGTACATGTATTGCTACATAAGGTGTACTTCTATTTTCTCTATCCATTGTAGCGAACCGCTGACTTGGGACTTGGAATGGGCTGCCATCATTAAGGGTAGCGAATAAACGGTTCAAGTTCAACTTCTGGAGAGAGCTTTTTCCGCGGGCCAAGTTTGTCATCAGTGTGTTACACCTGCGTTTCTTGTGTAATATAAGAGGTTACACCGAGTGTGAATTATGGAGCGCGCCCTCAAGAAGACACCTGTCGAAACAAAGGGTTCTACGCCCAAGTCAGCTGTTTCCCGTTTTGTTTTTCGAAACAGGAAAAGGGCAAGATTTTCTTGTGGCAAGCGACTTGGTATTAGCCATAATGTGCGTGTATGTTTCTTCCATCTGACACAACATCTTCTACAACTAATATGCGGAAAAGTTTCTACGAAAATGAAGAGCAAATTATCCCTAATAAATTATTTGAAAATTCGTGCAATATAATTATATGGTAAATTAGATTAAAAAAAACAGCCTTTCACCTTTACATGAATTAATTAAACCGCTTTTGAAACAAAAGAAATTCAGTGCTTTCAGATCTTCTGGACCAACGAAATGATTAACTTCCACTAAAACTATCAATACATGTACATGTATGTGCTCCGAAGGTAATTTTTGGGGTCTTGCGTGTGACATCGACCAACTCTCCACTACCAGCGACACAGACTGTGTACATTACCGATGTGGTAGGCAGTATATTTACTTGTAGTAGTGTACCTGTATATGTACAATATGGCAACAATCCTGAAAATTAAACTGAAGCCAAGCAAAATGTATATTTGAGATACAGTTTGCATGTAAATTTAAATTACAATACACGGCGAAAATCAAGTTTAGAAATACACATCAAAAGTTTGTGTATAGAGAAATGTAACATGATGAGTGCTACGTGACTGAAAAATATAAGCAAAACTTGTATAGTGACAGGTTTTCAAGTCTAATGGAGCTGAGAGAAGTCTTGGTTCTCTTCAATAAACAGCATGGCCTTTGCAAGGTCATATTCAGCTTTTTGCTTCTGTAGAAACGCATGGGTGCCTTCCACGAAACAGTACATGCTCGCCATATCATGTAGGTTTCAACTTAGAGAAAGAAACTTTGTGTCTTTACACACTAATTGACGTATGAATAAAAAATGTTAACGAAACAGTTAGCATAACAGAAAAGAACTCCAATTGGCAGTGTGTTTCTGGATTTGTACGAGAAAAATGTGCACGGTAAAACAATGCACATTTATGTATAAACTCAGACCACGACAAACGAAAAGCTAAATTACAATATCAAATGCGTGACAGCATGCAAAATCACGTAAGCAGGAAAGTCACCATAAGCTCAGCCTTCTTTGCTTCAACATCTCCTGAATCTTATTTTGCTGTGGCGTATTCAAAAACCTTAAGATTTTGGCATACTCGTTTGACACATAATGGCGTGGTACCATTTCAAATTCCAGGTCATATCTGGGACCCCCGAATTTTATTTACTGTCACGCCGGTGAGAAGCACCAAGAGCAGAACTGCCCAGTCCAAGTATTAAATGTTAAGTGGTTGTTACCTTCTGGCCTAGTTACTGAAACGCATGCGACCATCATGGTACGTGGCAATGATGTAATAGTGTATATGTTGACCGCACCCAGACTGTGGACAGACCGACGACGCCATCAGGTGTGTGCTGGCGCACTGCTTGCACATGACCATGTGTCCGCAAGGGGCAAAGACCACGCGGGCAATGCAATCCGGACGAAGGCAGACCTTACACATCATCTTGTATTTCAGTGCACGGTATTCCATGATGGTACCTGCATTTACTTGGAAAAACAAATAAATGAGTGGTTCAAATAACCACTCAAGACAAATTATGATTTGATATTGGGTTCCGTTCAAGGTGTTGTAGTTCATAGTTATGTGAATGGCGTGTGCCTAAACACTTTGAAGGCCAAGGATTCTTTATACACGTACATATAAATGAGACAGTGGTATGCTTAATGTGTCTGCATCACATTTAAAAAGAACATTCCATGTTTTTGTCTGTTTGTTTCTATATGACTGGCTGTCTGTCTGGTTGTTTGTTTGTTTGTTTGTCTGTTTATAGAGGTGCTGAGGTGTTTGTGTGGGTGTTCTTTTTTTCCGACTAGGGAGCAAAGCGAGCTCACGCTCAGAGTTCTTGCGGCATAACGTTCGACAGCAAACCCAAAGACCCACAATGGCCAGAAAAAAAAAAGTACGAGTATGTCAGAAAGGAAAATGGCGACCAAACGTGCAACATGCAGCCTCATGTCAGGTCTTGTTTTTTTCCCCACAAGCTTTCGGGGAAACACTGAGTATCCGGTGCTCACGGATATTCCTGCCCCTCACTTAGTTGGTGCGCATGCGCACTGAATCCCACTACCGCGCCAGAAGCCAGTAAAACGGTTCTTGACTCGGGTGGGGGTACCCCAAAAGTAATCGGTCAACATCAAGCTCAGATGAAATTTGTTTGCCCCTCATTTCCTAACCGATTAGAATTAATTTTTCAAATTTGCGTTGGCTTACTTGCAAACTGTGAAAGTCCATTTTTACCAAATTTTTGCCCGTCGTTGTCACGTGCCTCCAAAGTAACAGAGTTAGAAGTTTGAGGTGAAGCCAACATTTTAGAGGTTTTTTTTTTCAGTTTTGCCGGGTTTTCCCTGACATTTCTCTGTTTTTGAATGGTGAGGAATATCATGGGCACTCTAATGAGGAAGTATTATACAAGAAAGAAACCGTGTGGATGAAAACGGACTGTTTTTTATTAGTGCCCTGTCGTCGGCCAATTCGACGTGGTCGTACGTATTTGTGCAATGCAGTACATATCCAGGGGTGTGTGCGCACTGCCCAAGATCCGGACATCTCATTTATGACCACTGCCAAGCTCAGTGCGGAAATTTGAATCCGCATGAAAAACGAGCAGCATTTCAGAAAAAGGGCTCTTGATCTTGAAAGAAAATGAGCTGATAGTTTTTTTAAAAATCAATTTTCCAGACAGTATCACTGATGATCTGAGGGGAATTTGACACAAGTGTGAAAATTGGGCACTAAGTAAGGTGAAAAACACAGCAAATGACAAAAATGGGTCCCGATGACAAACGAAGTGAATTTCAAATATACTGTTTTCTTCCTAGAGGTAGTGACGTTATTTGTACATAAGATTTACTAGTCTTTCCTGTGGCATCAAAGTTATTTGAAGGTAAACTCAGCAAAACTGTGAAAATTAAAAACAAAGCTTACTAAAAAAGTTTTTGTACCAGAAACTATTAAATATTACCATTTGATAGATTCTGGGCAATTTATTCACACACGAGGTCTTCAAGGGAACTGGCAGGACAAATCCCTCACATGGGTCACCACCGATATGCAGCGTCTGCTGGAATAACTTTTCAGACCGATGACCATTATGTCTTATTGCGCATGCGCGACTACGCAAACTAAATGCATGCACAGTCTATGGGGACCAAACATACGTGTGCTTTTCACGTCGGGTGGGGCAAAACAAATCCTAAACTAACATCCACCCAAATTCATCCTTGGAAGAAATACCAAAAACACTGACCTTTCCCAATGGGCACCACATCACAAAGCCAGAATGGGCCTCGCACGGGAATAAGAAAGGGCGCAATTTTCCTAGCAACAGAGGGTGTCGTTGGTAGGAGCTGCACTTTGCTGGTTCACAAACGACTATGACATGCACGTCTGAAAAGGTTGCATCACTACCAACAAAATAAACACTCCCCACCAACATGACTTTTTTTCAACCCAGACGGGGGTGGTCTTCCTGATGGCAGATACGTCCTTAATTGCGGTGACACAGTGTAGGAAGACCTTTTTCGAAGAGTCTTTGAGGTTCTGAAGAGAAGTGGGGAAATTCGACATTTGGTCAGTGTGCGTCTATATTTCGTCGTCAGGGGGGTCAGCGTTCAGACATCAACAGTCTTCTGATCATACTGTCTTGACCGTCTCCTACCGTACAGAACGTCGAGGACGTCAACTCTCAATTCCAATATCCGGAACCTCCCAAACACCAACTAAGACACGCGTGCACTTAGATAACAGATCAGCAAGTACAGAGTTCAACATGTTGAACTAAGAAGGCAAAGAGAAAATTCAATTTGCTAAAGACGTGGCAATAGAACTGAAATGTTTTTGATGTGGCTTAAAATGAAGGGTGGTGTACAGTTGGATGTTTATAAGTGACCGTTGGAAACCAATTTTCCACGGATAGTGATTTTGTAAAACCACATCAAGAAATGGAGAGCCATAAGTGTACTACGTCCTTGTTACACGCAGTACAATACGTGTGTTTGTGGTTTCCTGTGTCAGGGTTTTGATGGGAGAAAGAACATTTGTTCTTCTTTTTTTAGTATTTTCCCCACCAGTCCACTTTGGTAGTTGTTTTTAAATCTGATCGAATTCCAACTTCGTACAGAGTTGACCTTCTGGTCAGAAATGATCCTAGATGGAATCTGTCAGTGTAATTTCATCACCTGTTCAGTTCCGTTATATTGAGGGGAAGTATTTCTCCACAAAAATTGTGTGCGTTTTGTTTTTCTGTAGCGTGAAAATTCACTTTTTTGACATTTTTGTCAATCTCATTGACTCCAGACACTTTACACACTTAGACAGGGACATGTTATAGATCAGAATACAATAAGCATCATGATGATATCACCAAAGCCAAGGTTCGTCACGCTAAAGGTTAAGTACTCAAAGCTCTGTATCTTCTGGAGATACGGGTTTGATTTTGTAAAACGTTGCAAATATTAGTCAGGGACGGGCTGCAGGCGAAAAGTGAGGTTAAGTCGTGACGTCAATGCATGTTTTAGAAAGGTAAAGAATTTTAAGGTTAATATCATCTGAGAAGCAAATCTGATTGCATGGGTTAAAAAAACCGCATGTGATTAGATATAGATGCAAACTGAAGTGACATAATGGTGTCATCACCATAATGGTGTCATCACCATAATGGTGTCATCATGTGACGTCATAATGAATGTGCAGTACTCCAAGCTCTATATTTTCTGAAGGGCAAGTCTAGTTTTATAGATAAACATTAAAATAACATCTTAAATAAAATCATCACCTGTTAAGATTATTTCGAAGATGTTGTGCAACATTGTGGCTTTTGTAGAACAAGTCTGATTGGGTTTGAACTTAGCTTGCACATAGAGCGCTAAGTGTAAACAGTTTCGTTTCCAGCAATTAGTTTCGTCTTATCATGATAGTGCCAAACTCTACACAAGTTTCATTTAATGAACCCATTCTTTGTTTCTGTGGTCATCAATTGCATTTTTTGGTATTCAACCCCACACCCCAGAGCAAAAACAGCAGTCCGAGTGTTTCGTTTACAACTGAAATCTCCACTGATTCGTCATTTATGTTTGCCTTTTTTAAAAGCAGACTTGCCTATAATATGAAATAAAGAAGTAAAAATGAAAGTGGAGGCTAAATAACCTCTAACGTGCACTGGAATTATTTCCTTCTTCAGAACTCAAGGAAAACAAAACACAGACCTGCGGATGGAGAAGTAACTGTATCGTTGCTTATGAATTATGGAGCGGTAATCTGAAACATCCAAGGCACTGTCACCATATAGGTAAGAATGTTTACGATTGTTTACTTTTTTTGGCCGAAATGACCCAGTATGGTATTGCAAAACCGCCAGGTCAAGCAGGAACAAAGCACGCGGGTGATTCTACGAAGGGCCGCGCTGATAGACTAGACCTCGGGCGTGTCCCCAATGACCCTGACCGCGCTTCGATTTGGGCATGCGCTGGTGGAGTACTTAGAACTGGCTCGTTAATATGCATTTTGTCACTTGCCTCACCAGGACCTTTGGTCACTCTTTGACGTCTTTAAAGGGTCAGTGGACAGTTCTGCTGATTGGACGGAATTTTGGATGTATAAAATTGAACTCTCCTGATACAAAACGTGCGTGGATTTGAAGTTTTGGGTTTTAAGGACAGACAGAGGTATGGAATCGCTCAACAAAGACATTGATCTTGCTTTGATGAAATGTAATACTTCTGACCTATTGAACCTATGCTTATATAATGAGCAGCTCATAATGTGGCCAATCGAGGGCGCCATAACAGACTTGTCACTATGATGTCATCGTATGACTGTCTTACCCGCAGAAAACTAGACATGTTAATAAAATAACTTTGTTTAAATCTTCAAGACTGCACCGTTATGGAGAATTGAAACAAAAAATCTGATTTAGGTTAAGATATTTGGGGGGGGGCACCTTAGCTTTCTCCAGACCAAGCCAGATTGGCATTTTCATAGTTTTTATACTTACACAGCCGTGTAGTGAGTCCATCTTCATTGGCACCTGTTGCATCGGAAGCTGCAAAGAAAAAGATATTTAGTTTTTACTTTAAAATGGAAACTGGAAGAAATATCACAACATATTCACTGGTTCAAATTATGAGATTTTGCTAGCCTTTTCTACTTGGAGCACGACCCCTGACAACAAAGTGTCACCTCAACAATAAAGGTGAAATTGCGGACCGTGGAGGTAGTTGTGACTTGCTTGTGTTGGAAAAAACGACTTACGACCTGACTTTGCTATGTCAGAAATGACTTGCCACATGATTTGGCAATGATACTACCGCAAGAGCTTGAACCCCTCGAATTCCCCCGTTTTAAGTGTCTAATTTTTTTTCGTTTTACTACTTTGTCTTGTTCTCAAATCGAACATAAATAAAAACCTCCTTCTTAATCCACTAGCTCTAATATAACCGTAAACTGTATTTCCCTTCGGGGGCAATTAGGAGACAATGGTTGTGACACTTACTTGCTTGTGTAATAGGTTTACCCGCTTCGGATAAAGTGTACCCTGATCCTAGAATTGTTGAGAAAAAAAGATGTCGTTTTAAACCAACTTGAAAAAAATCTAAACCACTTTACATTGTCTGTATCAAAAAATTGTACTGCAATTTCAAAGCTTCCATTCTTTGCAAGATTGCTTTTTTTGCAATTAAACTTCAGGAGAAAGTGAATTGGATCAGCTCAACTAACTATTTTTTTTTCTCCAAAGTATATTCTGTCCTTGCACCTATACCATTCCATCAGGCAGAATCCGATTGTCCATTTGTCTGTACAGGTCCTGACTTATTTTAAATTCTCTATTTATAGGGCGATTATTTCTCGCATCTTCTCTCTCACTGAACAACAAACCAACTAGCTACTTCTTGAATGACCTCTGATTTTAAAGTGCCAATTCAACTGCGATGCTGATGGCATCACACCTCTTTGGAAACCATAAACGTTGTTTGTAGATTTATGATGATTGGTATTTCGGTGTTACGGAGAACCACCCTGTCATGTTTACTTGTCACTGAATCACATGTCAGTCTTACCTCCTGGAAAGGAAATTCATGTATGTAATTCATGATAAGATTCAAATGGGTTGCTGGCAAATCCCAGTTGGAAGTACGGAAATTCTCTGCTATTGACACATTTTGTGGCCTTTGAAGTGGAAATCGAGTGTCTAAAACTATAGGGAGGAGGCGACATAGTATCCCTGCGTATGTCTGAGTTTCAAAATGATAATGGGTTTTTACGACTTTTTTAGGGATGATGATTTTCTTTGGATAGAAATATCTTCAAACGTCATTGATAAAGCCACCTGACGTAAACATGAATGAACAATGTACATGTAATTATGCTCGAAGTGAACTTTTTTTTCTAGAATGCCTGCGGGACTTGTGTTTCTCCTAGCTCTTGGAGTGGGAATATTTGTCATTAACACCCTTGGCAGCTCATTTGCTGAATTACAACCATGAGATGCACAGCGCCGTCTATAAATTGATTAGGAACACAACATGAGGCTGCAGTTTTTGGGTAGCCATCTTGTATTCAATACAAGTAGCGCATACCATTATGTTAGTGTTCTGTGGTATATACGGTACATTTCGTTAATAATCATTATTATGCAATTTCATATTCGTTATATTAAGAATGTTCAGTTCAGTGTATTGTCAGCGTTCAAGATCAAAAAAGCCTCTTTAATTGATGAGTCAAATTCATCTTGGATATATGTTCATATAATCACTGAGGAGTAGACATGACCAAAATTTAAAGAGAGGCACATGTATACCGAAAGATTGACATTTCTGTGTCCGTGAGATTGCGCATAGATGGAACAAATGCTGGAGTTTCTTCTTGTTTTCCCCAAGAATTGAATTTCGGTTTTCAGTTATTTCCGGACTTACCCACTCGCATTTCCCCATAAGGTCAAAATGTAAACTCGCTCGAAAGTTTTGGATGATCCCTCAGGAAACCCAGGTGCATATCAGTAGATCTAATTTTAAAACTGCAGAGTCGTTATTCTGTATACAGCGTGACCCCTTCACCACTAGATCTGCAGCTGAAGGGGTCTGCGACAGGATAATGTCTGCCTCATATTTTTTTTTTACTTTGAATTCGTGCTGTGAATAATTTGAGGCCTGGGTGTCATAACGAACGGGTTGATACTCTTCCTTTCTGTGCCAGAACCACTGCTTCTTGACCTTTGCTGATTCTACAGATTATAACAGCAAATGCTTTCTGTGCTTAGATTAGTTCGAAAAAATAAGTTCACTTCGGGCCGAAATTGGCTAAATTTCCACCTTATCTACTGAATGAGTGAATTTCATTCGAATTCATATTGTCCGTACAAGTCGATCGGAGGGAGTGACCTTTCACTCGAATGGAGTGAATTTGCACCATTGGGAATTTTACAGTCGATTTGGTAGTGATGATAGCGGTTAAAGTGGTCAAAGTTACTCGGCCACAGGGTGATCTTCCCACTGAATATCATGTGTGACATGTCGTCTAAAATGTTCAGCATGAAAGGAGTGAAAGAGATGAGTTGATTGCTGTGGTAATAGGGTCGTGGGTGGTACCTATGAATCACATTTCTTTTACTCAAGGTTTAACTCATAGTACGTTTGTGAGCAATGGAATAGTAAGAGTCCATTAATTTTCCTGTAGTATCATGTGCTTGTGTGAAAATTCTATTATCCCATTCCTCTCCATTGAGCTATGCTGCAATGGATCTGTTTAACATTATTGCGAGGGTGAGTGAGGGTGGACAGTGTACTGTGGATGTGATCATTGTGGTGATACCTCTTACCTGGCTGTGAAGAATGTCTGTCTTCAAGTTCCGTTGGGATAGCCATCGATTTGATTGGGCTCTGACGAAAAACAAAACATTACGAATGTGCACTTTCTCGTGACAGCGGAATTCGATTTTTATCATTTCAATGTTTTGATAGATTTTTCTCCTTTTTGGGGGGGAAATTAATTCGTAATTGCTTTGTACACGACGATGTCTATTTGCCAATTTGACGATTACTGTGTTGTCCAGAAAAGCCAATCCAATTTGTCTTGAAAAGATTTTAGTCTTCTGTCAACTTGAATGGGCCGTGCAGTGTGCATCGAGTGCAGTTAGTCAGTTTTGACTAATTGCTTGCGTAACTGTGTTTAACCGGTTAGCCCAATAAAGTGTTTCCAATGTGGGCGTTAACGGATACCATGTTGCTGCTGCATTAATCAGACATCTCAATCATAAGCAAGATCATTATGACGACATGGAAATAACAAAATCAGGGACAATTAAAGCCTATACCTACAATCACTCGTCCCACACAGTATCTCAGACAGTTTTTTAGTTGAAGACAAAATATCGTACGCCGAAAAGAATATGGCGGCCTGGGTGGAAGGTCACCTTTTACACTAGACAACAACATCATAATGAGATTCAAATGCCAGTGTCCTAAAATATGAAAGCGTATACTGATTTTTTAAAACTCAGTTAATCAGTAAATCCTTGACAAACGGAGTAGAGCAGATGTTTTTGCCCCCAGTTGTATGGTTATTCTGCTACTGGTTCAGCTTTGTCCCGATTTTAAGTCCGAATACAGTTACACTGCGCTCAACGAAGTAAGAAAAGTGGCCTAAATAGTGCTACTATTAATTTACTCCAAGAACAGCAGAGCTCAAAACCCCGATGGCTTGAGAATGAAAGGAGTATGACTAGTCATGTATGTGAACTATATGTTCACGTATACATGAGTTCACACACGTTCAATTTTTAAACCACTTGGTACAAAATCACGCTTCCTGCTTGTCCATGAAACATAATTTTTGACTGTATAAGTTCCATAGTTTTACCTCCTCAACGAATAAAAATACAAACAGCTTGAAATTGCTCTTTTTATATGATCTTACGAAAAGGTTTAAAGTTTAAGTTAATGAAAATCATCTTCTGCATTAATTAGGAAATCTAAGGCATTGCTTGTGCTTGGCCAATTTATGATCTATGTGTTTCTGGTCGGGTTTAAAGAAGACTAGTCAATTATCGTAAAAAATCGAGAAATTATTCAACAATAACTGGCACATGTACGAAACTGGGCTAAATTACACATGTCGAAAGTCTGAATGAGCAGATATTGGAAACTGGGCGCCATTTTATCTATGATTATACAGGAAACGTCATTATGGCAAAGCATGCACCTTTGTAACGGTATTGAACATGCATGCTTTCCACATAGAGTTTCGCCGATCATTGTCCACCATTAAACCGAGCCGAAAAAAAGAAGGTTGCTACTTACTCTACGGCAGTTTTCCTTCAGTCGGAATTGATTTTCGAAGGGCGCCTGTACGATTTTCCTCCCAGAATCCGAATACTTCCTCTATTAGTACGGACCAACAGATACTTATGACTAACCGGTTGCAACATCGAACGTATGTACGTGTTAACTGCTTAGTATCGTGAACGACTCGAGTCAGCAGCTAGACCCTGGACTCTCCAAATTGTTGCCAAATTACTTTTCTGGCGTTCTGATTTTAAAAGCTACTTCAATTTATGCTTGAAATTCATCATCTTGAAATGTTAAGCCCTTGGAAATGCAAGACAGGATATGGCAGCTGGAATTTGAACAGAATATCAAGTAATTTGAGCACCTGGGGTTTGTTTTGTGCCAAAGATCTCCCGATTTTTGATGTGATCGGGGATTCCGAAACCGTTCTCCAACCACGTGATGATACCAAGTCATTAAATATTGATGGGTATCCTATCCCACAGAGGCGAGACAGACCTGACAGGCTAGGTGGCGGTCATTAACATACATCAGTAGCACTATATTAACTTCACCTGAAGGAGGGATCTGGAGTCGGATCATGCTGAAATTATCTGACTACAAATTGAGCCCCCCCCCGCCAAAAAGTTTTTGTTGGTTATGTTCATAGACCACCAAGCTCCACTGTCGATACAGATTATGTAGTCGAATGTAGCTTTGAGAATGTCTCCAGTCTAGACATGGATGTTTCATTCTTGGTAGCATTAATAGACTTGCAACGAATTTCTTTAAGCAGCCTCACAGGCCCTAATTCGAGTCGTTATTCTGTATAACATAATCCCTCCACCACTCTGCAGCTGAAGGGGTCAGCGACAAGCTCTGTAATCTCTGCCTCATATTCGAATGAATAACTTGAGGCCTTGGTTTCAATACGAACAGATTGATACTCTTCAGGAGCCATTGCTTCATGACAGTTGCTGATTATAAAGATTAAAACAGGAAATGTCATCTATGTTCAGATTAGTTCGGGGAAAAAGGAGTTCACTTTTGCAAATTTTGCAGTAGATTTGGCAGTGATGAAAGCGGCTAAAGTGGTCAAAGTTACTCGGTCACAGTGTGTTCGTCTCACTGGATATCAGGCGTGACATGTCATCTAAAAAATGTTCATCTAATTGGGATCTGACAAGAAACAAAATAATGTGAATGTGCACTTTCTCGTGAAGCTAAAAATAGTTCAGTCAGCAGCATTTTTTTACTATTGTGAAAGATTTTTTTTCTCGTTTTAATTAATTTGTCACTTTTTCACACGACGATGTCATTTGCCAATTGGACGATTGCTACGTTGTCCAGAAAGCATCAATCAAATTGATCTTCCACAGATCGTAGACTTCAGTTTGTCAATCGTGACTAATTACCAGCGCAACTAATGTTGCCCCCATGTTTAATGACCTTTTCAGCCGGTTAACCCAATGAAATTTCCGATGGAGGCATAACCTGATACCACGTTGCTGCTGCATCAGTCAGACATATAAATAATCAATGCGCGTGACCCATTATGGAAAGAACAAAACTAGGGACAACAAGCAAACATTTCACACCAACAATACTCGTCTTGCGCAATACTTCGGAATGACTTTTGGGTGACGAGAAAATTCGGGATTCCCCCCAAGCCCAGCTGGAAGGTCACCTGTGGCATTGGATAACGATATCAAAATGAGATTCAATTGCAATGCCCCGAAAAGTGAAGCCGTACCGATTTTTGTTTCAAAACTCAATCAGTGAATTATTGACAAAGGAAAAGCCCCACAATCCCATATGTTGTGCATGACTCAGAGAAAAGCGGATGTTATTTTTCTCACGGTAGTATGGTCTTTCTGCTATGGGTTCATTTTTTCCCGGATTAAAGCCCGAATACAGTGACTCTGCCCGCAACGAAATCATGAAAGTGGCCGAAATAGTGCTACTTTTACTGTAAGCGAAGAACAGATAGCTCAAAACCAGCAAAATTAAATGTATGTGAACAATCGGGGCGTGGACTATATGTTAACTATATGCTCACATTAAATGACTTCATGAACGTGTAATTTTCAAACCACTGCATGGATACAAGATCATGCGCCCTGGTTTCCCATGTAACACAATTGCGTCCACTATATCACGTGACCTATAGTGTCTATCAACCCCATAGCAACGTGTGTTTTGAGTATTGTTTACAAACAGCCAAGTTACGGTACAGTGCCCAGCACATCAGTAGTCCGAGTACGGTGCCTACCTTCGATTTTATTTTCGGTAAATGTTACTTGTGACACACTTTGCTTTGGGTGGACGCCGTTTTTGTTGATATCTAATACCCATTCTACCTAGCTGGCGCAATGGGTCTATTTTCGACTGCGCCAATTCTACATTTTGCTCCCTCAACGGTTTAAAATTGCCAGCTTTCACATGATTTTGTGTAAAGGTTGGAAGTATAAATTAATGAAAATAATTTCCCACATTAATTAGGAAATTTAGAGTCGATATGTTTCTGGTCGTTTTCGAAGAAGACTTTGGTAGTCAATAATCGTAAAAGATTCGAGAAATTATTCAACAGCAATCAGCACATGTATAAAATCGGGCTGCGTTACATCATTTGTGTTAAAAGTCTCGACGAGTGGTTTTTGGAGATTGGGCGCCATTATGGCCATATACTCCTTATATGCACTCCACACTTAACTTAAAATCAATCAAATAGCTGTGTTCGAAAAGAATTACTCCAAAGTTCCAACTACCTTATGTATCTTTTAACCTTTTTTCCTGATGTAGAGTTTGTATTTTTATCTGAAAATGTGTAAAATTTTAACTTTTTAAAGATTGTGAAGTAGAAACGCTCATTTTGAAAAGAGACAGTGGCTTACAAATACTTCACACTCACAAGATTACCGCAAAGAGCAATTCTATAATAGGCTAAAATGTTTTTTTTTTCTGTTCAGCTAAATAAATTATGATGATTCTCGCCAGCACTGCTTCAAGAACCTGTCATGCTCACCACTTATCACTTCCTTTGCATTTTGTGCTTTCCTATATATGGGAGCCAGATGAGAGCGACGGATAGGAAAGAAAATGTGCACGTAAAAAAAGGATGCCATTAGCAAGTAATGGTTCCTTCAAACTTCAATGAAAGAAACTGGTGGATAGGATTCGCGATCTAGTAAGCGGTTTGAATCAGCGGCACTGTAAATTTAGTTAGTTGGAAACTAGAGGTTCGACGGTTGTTAAAACAACCGCTGTTTTGGGATTTTCGAGCAAGCATTTTAAAAATTAAATCATGACGTCATCATGACGTCATCGTGACGTCACATGAGTTCATTTATTTAGCATAATTTTTTTATCAAGGTCTTTGTTGGCTATCACGTTTATAGCGATCGAACATTGCGAAAGTTTCAAAATAGTGGCTTGAAAATGTGTACAAAGTCAATGGACTGAAAACATCTATGCAAAAAGCTGCTCCTTCAAGATGTCACGTGATTTGCGTTTAAACAAAAAAAAATTGAAACATTATTTGATATTCGGACATTTGGGTATATTTGCAATCGAACAAAGACGAAAAAATACGATTTTCCTTTTGTTCTCATAGTAATCCTCAATCGAAGTTCAGGACTACTCTTATTCAGATCGAAATATTGCGTAGCTGAAAAACGTGTACAAAACCTATGGGGGAACAAACTGCAGCTTTCATGTCACGTGACCTCTGATGAAATTATCATAACGATAAGTTTTTGGGAACCTCTCTTAATTAGGGACTTCAATTGTACATTAAAGGAAGTAATTCAGATTGACTAACCTGCCGAAGATAGGCTGTTAAAAAACGTATACAAACCCCATGGGGGAGATTAAATATCCAAAAATCCATTAAAAATATGTGATGACGTCATCATAACGTAATAAGTTTATTTCATCAGGGTCTTTGTTGTCTGTAACTTTGAAGTTAATCAAACCTCTGAGAATTGCGCAAATGCTGGCTTGAAAACGTGTACAAAGTGAATCGGAAAAAATTAAATATTTCAAAATTCAAAAAGAATTCAACTGATGACATCATCGTCAAAACTTTCCTCTAGGACCATGCTTAAATAATTGTGCAAAGGCCTGGCAAGTTTGAAGTCGATCAGATTAAGGAAACTGGCAAAGTCGACTGGTGGAAGGAATCGGGCTGAAAAAAAAATAAAGGAAAAAAAAAATAATCAGAAAAGCAACTTCTGTTCCGGCTTTTGCCGAAACAGCTAAAAAAGAAAAAAAAAATAACGAAAACAAAAGCTGTTCCGGCTCTTGCTGAAACAGCTAAAAATTAAACGAAAACAAAACTGTTCCGGCTGTTGCCAAAACAGCTAACTAGAGGTTATCTGTCTGTTTGCCAACAGAACAGGTTGAACAATCAGTCTACTGCACAAACGTGAGAGCGTAAATCTGTCATTATGGCAATTCGGATCCAAGGTTTCAACAGAATATCAGGCATGTACTTCAGGAAATAACGACCTTTAAGTAAAATGTTATTTGACTCCACACCAATGACGTCATCATCACATCAGATACATATTCCTCTAGAGTACTCCCTTTTCAAGATATCTGCAAGATTTAAACCGGATCTGACATGTACTTCACGCGATAGGGCTTTAAAGAACGCACCTTTAATGTCACCTGACTCGTCTCCTGATGACGTCATCATCACATAAATTCAATATTACTCTAAAGCACTCAGTTATCAAGATATCAGCAAGATTTCAATCCGATCGGACATGTGCTTAAGGAGATATAGGGCCTTAAAGGTTGCACCTTTTATGTCAGGTGACTTGTCTCCTGATGGCGTCATTATCACTTGAGGTTAATATTTCTATAAAGCACTCTCTTTTCAAGATATCAGCAAGATTTGAACCTGATTGGACATCTATATCGGAAGATATTGGGCCCTAGAGAGTGCAAATTTAACGTCACGTGACTAATTCCCTGATGGCGTCATCAGCAGAGGAAACAAACAACACTAAGAAAATAAAGCAAGGCTGTTGGGACCGTGTGTGAGGCTCTTGCTATTTTTTTTCTCCCCAACCATCTTTGACATCCCCCGACACCAAAATCTAGATACGCTGCTGGGTGCCTGCTACCTTGTGGAAACACAGACAACGCACGTTACACGTGGTAGTTGGTGAATAAAACCAAAGTAAGCAGGAAGGAAATAACACAAAGAGCCAGGGCTGTGGAAGTGTTTCAAAAAGCAATGCTATTTAGGAACAAAGCATCCGCGGAGGGCTGCACTGATTGGGCAGAACTGGCAACTGGTCGAGTGACATGCATTTTTCTGCTCGTTTGCCAAGTGTATGTCCTTGAGCATTCTATTTTGTATGTGCGGTTTTTTTGTTTTTTGTTTTTTCTTCTTTTTTTTCTTACAGCTTGCGGGCAACTGAAACTCAGCATACATCATGACTCCATGAACAAGACTCCAATCATGTTACTCAAAAAACCTCTACAAGAAGGAAAGCTGGGTTGACAGGAAATGAATAACTTGATGACAGCTCGCAGGTTAGATTGACCCAGATCTGTGCCCCGTGTGACCGCTGGGTTGCGCTTCGCTCCTTCGAAAACCCCAAAACACCGTTCTTTGAACTATGGCAGCAATACCTTGATTCTCTCTGCAGGAAGTTGTCATGTTAACCACTCATGCCTCGTTTTCAGATGCGCTTTCCTATATGAGAGCCAGATGAAGATAACAGATTGGGAAAATGTACATGGCAACAAAAGCACGATCAGACAAAAAAATTGGCAGTTCAAATAACTTTACAGGTTACATTGCTCTGTCCACCGGATTGACACTCCCATTTGCATGGTTTCTCTATAGGTTTTTTTTCACCAACAAAGTATAATTTACATACATTTTTTTTCTCAACAAAACTCATATCTGGCAGTCCACATACATCAAAACATTAATTTCTTTTGGTGTAATGTCGTGTGTCTCTCTTAACAAGAAAGCCACTCGTCCCTGAGTTCAATTTGAGCAGCAATTCCACAAAAAACAAAACAAAACAAAACAAAACAAAAACTCAGCGAAACAGGCATGGTGAGACTACTAACCGCGTATTACACTATGAATCGAAACATCTGGCTTTGTCATTAGGCCTAGATAACTCTCTGTCTAGAGTAAACGTCTGTTCACAGTCTTCCGTTGAGGCATGTGTGCATTCCCTGCAAAGTCTGCATCTAGGCTTCGCAGCTTCAACGAATTTTGTAAGCTGAACCAATAATAAGGACTTTTTAAGGGCTCAAGTTTGCATGTGATCCCTGTCAATGGATTAGGAAGAAGGCCGAAATATCTACGGTGATAAATGAGGCAAACAGGCCAGATTTATCGGTTCGACGTTAGCAACGTCAGGTTCGTATGTATGGAAACCGAGTAGTAGGACGTGAACACGAACCGCTGTCTGGCGCAAATGAATCTGCACTAATCAGCATAATTTATGTAACATGTTAATGCTGGTGCCATGTTGGACAACCACTGAGCACACCAACGTGAAGAATGGTCGTTTTGAATGTTGGTAATTATGTGTTTCTCCCTGAGCGAATACATTAATTCGACCTCTTTAAAAATACATTAATATGAGATGGGAAGTAGTGCAGTATGTAGAAAGTTCGTTATATCCTCAATAATTGTCATTCTGTCAGATCTGTACAGTAATTGTTTTAAATTCCCAGCTTACTTAATGTGCGAATGCGTGCCTAGGCGTAACATCAGCCGTTCGAGTACCTTGCCCGGGAAAACTAATCTCTTCCGACCCGACCAGTTTTATCCCAGACGTCGCTCGTGTCTACCGCATTGTGGCACCCCCATCATCAGTCCGAACGGGAGACTCGGGATTTGAATAGTGGGCAGTATAGATTGAAAGTGTGGCCATTGTTGCGGGATTGCATTGGTCTTACTGGATGCAATTAATGCAGTGGAATAAATACCGCAGCTTTAAGGCTTCCGTTTTCAGTCAGGACTTTGTGTGTTGGCCAAACTGATTTACTTGCATTTTATATTTCTGGATTTTTTTAAATGCGCAGTTTAAAGAGTGGTGTTGCCTGCTTGGGAAAAATCAAATATTTCAAATCAAAATAGCTGAGTTTTTTAAATGCAAATATTTTCAATTTAATGAATTTATATCAAAGCTTAAACGAAGCTCCCCCACAGCACATATTAAATGAATCACACGGCACACTTATTGCGCACTTTGCTATGAGAAACAGCGCTCACTGCTTATGTTTGATGTCCACTGTAAGTCTATTGGAGGTGGATGAATACGAATCTGATATGATTGACGCAGTTGGCTAAGTTAGAACATTCAGTGTAGTAATCGGAATAAGTGCATAATCACATCATATAAGTAAAACCTTAAGAATTCCATGCTGTTTGTCGGACTGGGTGTACCCTATTGTTCTGCATTTTCTTCATGGGTTGACTGTAGATGGCTGTGTGCATACTTACAAATTTTGTAAAATCAACAAAAAACGTAATCTTGTAACGGTTCATGTTATCATTATTACCATGATATGGAAACTGCGACAGAAATGCCTGATGAATCTCACCGTGGAAGGATAAAAACAATTACTGCTGGAAAGCCACATTTTTAGATTCCAAACAAATTTGAAAAGTGCCAACCACGAGAGCCAACACATTAATTGTCCAAATTTCAGTATGAATTGAAACGATGAGTTTTTATTGCTAAATTACCTTATATTTTGCCTTAAAATTCCATTAGTTTTGTTGCTGAAACTGCGCAAAACAACAAAACTAAAACGAAACATTTTTCTATGCAGATATTCATGAACTGCGTTGTTTACAAAGGTTGTCGTGGCAACGGTTTAGAAAGTCGTCTAACTTTGACAGGTGTGTTAAAATGGGGCCATTCCACGAGAACATACCCCTCTCCAAATACGTGGCATTCTTACGTGTATCAAGCTTTTTGTTGGGAAAGTGATGAATTATATTGGATTTTTTTAACTTCAACATTTTATTGACAGCAATGCTGGTCAGCGGTTACTTTGCCAAGGAGTGGTCAGCCACTAAAAGCCAACCAATGAGCATGGAGGTGTGAATGCCGGCTAGATACCAGCACCCTCAAAGGCGGGTCAATGTTGGACCGCTAGCTGAACCTTCATGGACTGCTCTTAACCCTTCCAGAGAGGAAATTTATCACCATCATCAATATATGACCACAGACTGTTTATAACCATGTCAACGGACAGATGTGTCGAGAAAAATAAAGCAGCTTTAAAGAGGTGAATTTCCGTAACAGAGGTGATTGCAAATTAATATCGAAACCAAATTCAGTCCTCCTGCAATCTGCTACAATTAAACGCCTGCAGATTTTTCATCACTCCATGAGTAGTCAGTGACTTCCTGGCATAATAACCCATATTCGCAAGTGTAAGGCAGATTTGGGGTTTAAAAGTTGTTCAGCTTCGGGTTTGGCTTTCTTTGTTAGAGGAGGCATCTTCTTGAATTAACCAAAAGAAGGAAATCGAATGAAGTGGTACCAGTTTTGTTGTCTTCCTGGATCGAAATTGTTCAAACCCTTGGTTAGCGATGGTAATGGTGAAAGTAAGTCATGTATCTGAACTTCATTAGCTGCAGGTTCCATATCACTCTATATGTCTGTGACACAAAACCGGCGACTTCGTAAAATCCATTATTAATTCAAACATATTTCTGCAAGGTAACATTGTTCAGCAGAGTCTTTTTAGTGACCCTGTTCTAAACATATCAAACATTTTCAAACAAAAGTAAACACATCAAAAACTTTTAAAGGAAAGTTTTCCCTGAAACAAACATCAAGTAAAGCAAATCCTGAAGACGACTAGTCAGAATTCATTTAAAAAAGATATTTTTTTTCCTTGAAAATGGTCAAACCAGTGAAATCTTGCAGGAAATCGGGCACATGTATATTTTCCACAGTTTGAGTCCAGCAAAGTTCAGTAAACGTTCAGCCAACTCCAGTCTACGGATGGGGTCTATAATTTTACTGGATTAGACACTGATTTGATTATTGCGCTGTTGGAGGAAGACACTCAATCTTGAAGGAAGCTTCGCTGACCACTATAGCGCTGCTCGAATCTGTGGGAAAAGGTGGTTACACCCCACCCCCTCTGAAAGAATTTTGGCGACGCTCATGACGCTCAATTTATGGACATTGAAACTTTATATTTTGGACCTGGCTGCAGTCAGTACGGCGGATAGGCTACAGCATGCAAACAACAGCTGTGGCCCGTTATAGGAGTGAAAAAAATCAGTACAGTATGCTGTGTAATCCAGCCGGATTTTTTTTGCCAAAAGTGGATTTTATTAGTAGACTTTGTCAATTTTTGGGTGCTGATTTCAAAAAGATAAGGTGTTATTTTGTGGCCACGTCTTCGGCCGCCATTTTGAATTTCAAAATGGCCGTCATTGTTAATTATGTTTTCACCCGTATCTTCACTTATGAGCAACCCATGAAGAAGAGTAAAATAGTCAGGGAAGACATGATTTTCTGTTCAAATTGTGAAACCAGAATTTACTCACTGAAAACATTTTCTAAGAAAGGGGCGATGTATTGAACTGGTGGCCTTGTAATGGATACCCCTACATCTGAACGTGCATTTATACACACAGAAGATGATGTGAATAGCACTGGATTTTAAACTTATAATAAGAAAGGTGCAAACTGAGACGATGTAATATTGATCCCCCACTCAGGCGCACATTTCCTAAGCTTGACAAGCGCGTGATTTTGGTCAGCAGTGCGCCCCATTGGCTGATGAGGAAGCATTCATCGTGCGTCTCTTTTGCTTACGTGCGTGTCTTGTGGTCGGATCGGTCCTTGGAGGGAAATTGTTTGGACAAAAATTAAGGAGGGGATTGTAAAAGTAAAAGATTGGGGCTTCCATCAAATTGCCGTGTTGATTGCGGATGTAAAACAGCCCTCAGTGCCCAAGAAAGTAAGCCAAAAAAAAAAAAAAACTATCAATTTCCGGGGGGGGGAATTTATTCTGTGTGAACTAATGTAATTGTCTGACCACCACAGGTTGGAAAAGAAAAGAAAATTAATTTTGTTCAAAAAGCTGCAGTATTGTCCGTTTACATCTTGGTCAATCTTCAACTTTGTCGATTTTACCTTTTACATTCTTTTTAGATGCTCTTTGAAGTGCTCAGAATTGGAAGGCTGGTATCTGTTTGTTCAAAAGGAAAAAAAAACATACTAAAAATGTTAATTATGTTTGTAAACAAAGTGAGGTTCAGTTTGTCCTTAAACATCGGAGGATGAAATGACAGAAGGGTGTCAAAAAGAAAAAGAAACAAATCATGTTATCAAATGTATCTCACGGCTGAACGCTTTCAATATAGGCCAAACTGAGTACTTTTATTTACATGTAGTATAATGACCGATGTTCAGACCGATGTTCCCGAATCGATGCTGCGACTCCTCCTTCAAGGGTTAAACTGTACAGACAATTGCAGACACACGCGAGTCATGGGACCAGACCGTACCAGCTTTTTTATTATTAGAAGCTGACAACAAACAACTTTGCATCCATAGTCTGCTATCACTGTTCAATATCGGTCTCGTCGCGATTTGTCACCTTGAAATGCTTGAAATCGACGGGCCGGCGCTGAGCAGAGAAAAAAATGGAGGGAGGGAAGCCTTGTTCTCCCTTTTTCTCTGGGGGAAAACTGGTGATTATTTTTTATCATCAGATCAATAGAGGGGGCTATTGAATTCTTTGCGCAAACTTTTTTACATTTTCTTAGTGGTGGATTTCACCAAATGGCAATATTTCTGCGCGCGAGCTCATTAATATTTGTGATCCCACGGGGGTTTTAAAATAAGACATGCTATAATCAGGAGGCACGATAGAAATATTTCTATAAATCCCGAATTTGGGACTGATAGTTTCCAGTTCGGGGTATTTCTTTCACACACACACACACACACACACAAACAAATTTCGGGCCTATTTTGGATGGAGGCGGGCGGCTACATTCAGAAATGAGCGTTTAGTTTTACTACGGTTTTGGGGGTACCTTCCTCGAAAGGCGAATGAAAAAGCTTTTCGTGGCTAAACCCCATGAAATTAACACGAAAAGGGATCTTTTGGCCATAATCTTGAATTTCTAGTAAAAAAACCGAGGTCAACCTCTTCAAGAGAGTCAACAGGCGGCGCTATTTTGGTCCGATTTTGCACTTTTTTCCATGGGCGCATATTTGGTGTAGTGCAACCTTAGAGGGCGCCATACTCATTCTGTTCGATGAATCATGAGGGCGCTGTTGCCTATAAGGTGGCGTTGGCAACTACTAGCCCAGAGAGGGCGCTAATAAAATTTGCCGCATGACTATTTTGTTCTACAGAGGGCGCCACTCATTTCGTCAATAGAGGGCGGTAAATATTGATTCAACAGAGGGCGCTCTTGGTTATGCGCGGCGGAATGCGCAATATTTGAAAACGTGTACGGAAAAACAGGACGCGAGAAAAACAAGTTCACGAAGATCTGAAACATTAGCTCGCATGTTTGTAAAGGTAGGCTAATGTAAGCCCCCTAATTGTAAATCCAAATAAAAAAAAGGTTATTTATGGGATCACGCAAATACAGCCTTTAATGAAAGTTCGCACGATTGATGAGTTGAAGTCTCAGTTTCCTTGGTACAGTGTACACGTCGTGTAGGTCATGGCTATGGTGTAGGCCCGGCTAATCTGTTTCCCTGCCCTATCATGTCTATTAAACGTATGGTGAACATGGTGAACCACAGGTGAGCATCCTCAGTCATGTCAGTGCATGCGTTGAGGTAACCTACACATGTATATGTACGTTACTTTGTGTCACTTGCCATTTTTTGTTTACATCATGGGTTGTAACGCTACCTACAAGTATTTTTTAATCCAACCTCCTTTTGTAGTGGTACTGTGTAATTGTATATACAGTGCACATCACTGCATCATCCACAAACATGGTACATGTATTAATTCATAATTGTCCAGTTGTGCACTCCATACTTATGCATAGTCAAGAGCATTATGGGAAAAGCGTTAGAGGGGCAGACGTCGGACCCCACAAATCTGGGGGTAGCTGTTGTTGACAAGATGGCTTCTGCAAACTGATCTCACGTTTGTAAATAAACTTAGGCCTTATGGTCTCTGCATATTTTTGTTGTTAATCCGCGTTGTCACGATTGTCATTGAAATTATGTCTGTACATGTATCTGTTCATAATGATTAACGTTTATCCCGCCATACTTTGACTTATCAATGATAATATCATGATTTATGCTATGGTCATCATGACTGTACACTGTACCAGTGACACTGACTAATTCTGTTTTTTTTTCTAATCAGATTTTCGCTTGAGAGTACCTGTGAGGTACCCAGGCCTATATATTATAATCATCAATATTTTTCTTTTTAATAGCTCCAGAAGACAGTGTACATGTACCAAGTTAAAAATGGGGTTTAGACTACAGGCGTACTATGCCTAGGACACATATGTACGTGTCATTTATGTAGGACATAAGAGCGTATTTTGAAAATCTTAGGAACCACAGGCCAAGTGCTGTTAGTTCCACATGCATCGGTTTGACTATTTTCATAGGTGGGGGTATTCAACTTGCCACAGCCATAGCGCAGCGCATGTCGCCTGCCCTGCTGGTGTCAGTCCAGTCACACAGACATGACAGAGTCTACATGTTATGCATGTACATGTAGGTTGCTCGTGTGATAAAAACAGGATTTCACCGAAAATAGTCGAACCGACTGGTCGAGTATTTCCTAAGTTTCACTGCTAAATTAGACTTACATTGTACATGTGTGTAATTGTTTAATGCTTTCAGATGGTGTACTCATAACATTAGGTCACTGCTGGGAAAAATTATCGGCATCACCATATCAAATGCTTTCCTTCATGTACATGTTTATCTCAAACTGACATCAGGGATATCAAGTTATTCAAACATCTTAACTGAAAGGAAGTAGCTAACATCTCATCCCTACGTTATTTGTGTCTGGAATTACAATAGTCTTTATAGAGGGCCTGTGTATGACTTCATGTTAGAGGGCATTTCTTTCTTCCTCTAGGATAGGTTCAAGTAAACCTTTTGTGCATTCATAGTCATTAAATCTAAATAACAAAACATGTCCTCTGGGAGGGCGCTCCACTCAGGCCCTCTGTAGGCCAAGTTGCTTACATTAGCCTTATAGTAGAGTCCCCTAACATGGCGCACTTGACTTTCACTTGACTTTTCTCATACAGTGTTGCCAGATGTCTTGTTGAGAAAACTTTAAGTTCATATGGGCACTATAACCTTCAGCTTGCGTACGCTGTTCAACATTTGTTAATATTTTTGGAGTCATGAATTTTTGTCCATTGAATATTCAATAAAGTTGGCGCCTGTGAATTGGGCAAAAATTCTACTAAGTGTTGCCTGACGTGCCATGCTTGAAAAAATCTCAAAGAATCCCACATACATGTAATTTAAGAAATTCTGTAAAGTTGATCAATTCAAATAAATTATGATTACCTCCGTTTACAGACCTAAACAAAACTTTTTTAGAAAATTATTTATACATTGTTGGATGCATGTTTTAAAGAGTCCATTTTGCACTTCAAAAACGAAATCTTGAAAAATTGAGCCAAAAAAGAAACTTAATTGAAACTTTGTACTTTGTAGTAGGTCAGTAAAACCAGGAGTTTTGAATCAGAATAGTAGGAGTTTGATAAAATTTCATTTGTCATGAAATTTGAGGTAAAAATATTGCTCCTGCGAGGCACTGGATGCACAAAATCGGACTGCGCCTACGTTGTGGGCTGTGCAATAAGTGAAGGATGTTGTGTAATAACAGCAAAAGCTGAAGGATGCACTGTTTATTTTAATTGTAGGAGGAAGTCAGAGTAAGAGAAGATGATGGAGCAAGTACAGGCTGATGTGTGGGCAGCATCATCGGAGAGAGCAGAACCTGAGTAAGTTCCTTCCCAGCATCAGGTTATTCAAAGATGAGCTGGATTGAGAACCTAAACTGTATTCAGGTATTCTTGCAAGTTCTCCTGTTTTGTTATCTTACATGTACATGTAATGCCGGCCTTCCCAGATCCTTGAAAATCCAGGAGATTTGTGGAAGATAAAGCAGCATTGAGGAAGGTACATGTAGAGCCCAGCCCAGTCACCTTGATTTCACGAGGGACTTGATGCCTTTGTAGAATTTTGGAGAATGTACCATTATGGGGAGGATTTTTTAGGATTTGGGAAGATTCCCAGGAACCACAGTCTTTCTATGCTGTCCTTTTGTCTTGCTACTTGAATGATCTTTTATAATTGTTTTGTCTTGACTCCAGTAGCTTGGATGAGTTCAGCCACATAGAGAATGATGAAGATGACTCTGACATTAGCCGTAGCACAGACAGTGAAATTAGGTACGTGTACCTTCCTTGGCCAGAGACCATGTGTGAAAAGATTCTAGATAACAGAAAAAATTAACAATTCTATGCGAAAACTTTGTATTGTGTTTTTCAGTTTCAAAATTTGACAGAGGGGCAATTCCACGGTAACGGAATTACATTTCAGAACAAAATTGACTGTTAGTTTCCATGTTATGAATTAGTCGTATGACCTTCCTGATTGCAAACACCTTAATAAGGTCTGGTTATAGCCCTACCATCAAACCAGTAATAAAATATTAACATCCTACATGTAGAAAAGTCCAAGGCCCAGAATGTTTTGGTAACGGAATTACGTCAGAAAATGAAGCATTTTTTAAATCATAATTTTTAAAACAAATTCTATGGCATTTATAACATAAATGCCATCAGGTACCCATTTATCTTTTTAACCTATAGTTTCAACTTTATTGTTGCAGCAGTTTTAGGGTATTAATACTTACAAATATTCCATACTGCGTCATTTTTCCAAAAAGGTAGTGGTAACGGAAGTACAAAAAATGGTAACAGAATTACACATGTGAATGTACATGTACCTTGAAAAGTGCCAATTTTTCAACAGCAATCTTTCTTTGTCTAATCTGGGCACGTTTTTCAGCTTTAATCATATTAATATAAACCATAAAACAATGCATTTGTATGCCTGTCTGAAAGCTATTACAATTCTTATACCTAGCAACAAGAGTGTATTGGAAAATACGCAATTGTTATACCTAGCAACAAGGGTGTATTGGAAAATATGCAGTTGCTATACCTAGCAACAAGGGTGTATTGGAAAATATGCAATTGTCATACCTAGTAACAAGGGTGTATTGGAAAATACGCAATTGTTATACCTAGCAACAAGGGTGTATTGGAAAATACGCAATTGTTATACCTAGCAACAAGGGTCTATTGGAAAATACGCAATTGTTATACCTAGCAACAAGGGTGTATTGGAAAATACGCAATTGTTATACCTAGCAACAAGGGTGAATTTGAAAATACGCAATTGTTATACCTAGCAACAAGGGTGTATTGGAAAATGCGCAATTGTTATACCTAGCAACAAGGGTGTATTGGAAAATACGCAATTGTTATACCTAGCAACAAGGGTCTATTGGAAAATATACAATTGTTATACCTAGCAACAAGGGTGTATTGGAAAATACGCAATTTGTATACCTAGCAACAAGGGTGTATTGGAAAATACGCAATTTTTATACCTAGCAACAAGGGTGTATTGGAAAATATGCAATTTTTATACCTAGCAACAAGGGTGTATTGGAAAAGAACGTGAAATTTCCAACTTTTGAACCCCGAGTTGTGATCAGAAACAAGGCAGTTGCTTCAAATACATTTGGCAGCTTCAAACTGCTCAATCCTGCTTCAGTTTGTGGGTTAGGACTTGTTTCCATGTATATCCAACAGTATACGTTAAACATGGTAACAGAATGACACATTTACAAACTTATAAACACTGAACCTAATGTGCTGTGAAATCACAATATAATTGTCCATGTGGGCCAATGCAGTTATGCTTTACTACATGTACAATGCAGTCATCTACAGTTGTAAAGTAAGTTTTGATGTTATTTTCAGTGAGTGACCATGACCATTTGCCCGAAATTCATCAGAACCTTAGACCAGTTCAAACTGGGACGGTTTAACTTTACCATATGATCTGAGGTTGATCAAAATTGTTGATGGAATTTAAAAGAAATTCTACCTCACTCTGACGGCCGGACCTCTTTTAATTCACATTGCAGCTGCCTGTGTCACAAAGTAATGAAATAGTCGTTAACTCGCAGAGCCGTAGCATGATGTCATCAAAACCTGCCTCTACAGGATGCTTTCAACGACTTTTCTTTCCAGTGCACCTCATACAAAGGCAAATTTTCACTCATGCTTTTGACATCAGTAGCGTTCTTTATTTGTAACATAATCTATAATTCTAAATATTTATATCTAAATTTCATAAAAAGAGAAAATATGAATTCTAATGTGACGGACTTGTACATGTACATGTAGTTGACTAATTAACAGGAATTATTGACATTTCTGTACATCCACATACTGTACCTCATAAATTACATGTACTTTTTGAGGCGTAGGCCTGACAGTCAACAACAATATCTGTTTACCAAATGATTATACCTGGGACCTTCAGTGAATAGTAAGCCTAATTAACAGTAAAATCAAACAATATTTTGCTAAAATTAACTGTGTATAAACTTGTTCATGTGCCTCGCATCAATGCTGCACATACATGTACATTTACATGTATAGTGCAGGTACATGTAGGTACATGTAAAGTTTGACCTGTAGGCTGTCATGGCTGTAGTGGAAGTGAGTAACTGTGCATTTTGTAATGAGCACACGTAGGAAGTAATCACTTCTTGAGAGTAACATTGTGAAAAGCAATGTTCAGTAAACTGCTCCTGAGAATATTATACTTTTGGGAATTCTCACCAATATGCTAAATGCTTCAATAAAGATCTGTAGATTAACAAGTAGAGTGTATGGAGGGAAGTTACCATGTCATGCATGTGCTCTGTGCAAACACATGTAAGGTGTAAACTTCTGCCCTATATGGTACATTTAAAACAAAAAAACAGATGTGATTGCTACCCTCTTTGACCAAACTGAGAATCTCTTACTTGTACAGCCTCAAGACATGCACACATGTAGTTCTGAGATGTAATTCTGTTACCCTCTGTAATTCTGCTATCATGTAATTCCGTTACCATGTAATTCTGTTACCCTCTGTAATTCTGTTACCATGTAATTCCGTTACCAATGTTTCTATAGAAGTAAATACATTTATGTGAGAACTTAATGGTTGAGGTCATTACTAGGCAGATTAAGGAAGAGAATTTACAGCGGTGGAATAATTCTGTAAGAAATTGGCAAAGGAGAAAAACCTTTGTAACATTGGTAATGGAATTACAGCTACTGTAATTCAACCCAAATTTTGTAGTTTTCTCATCCAAGTACCATGTCCAGGGAAAGAAAGTGCCTTTGAAACAAACATCTACGTGTATGGTTCCAAACCTTTGCAGTGATAAACTATTCAGAGGGATTAGTTAAGCATGTAGGATTTATGGCATTTTAAAGTAGTTAGCTCCTTACCATAAGCAAAAAAATATGAAATTTCAAATAAGATTTTCAGGAAAACCAAACATTATTTTCAAAAAAATTTTTTTTGCTCCGTGCCAGGTGTACATTTATTGACAGTGCACTGTCAATTTAATTTTTATTCCATCAGCTTGAAAATTAGCCATTTTTCTCATTTCCCATGGAAGTTCCACTCAGAAAAGATATTGCATGTTTTTTGTATCTGTGGGTAATTTCTTTGTTGTCAGAGGAGCGGAGAAGGAAAAAGTCCAAAAATTCAAAACAAACAAAGAGAGAAAAGACAAAGTGAAGGGAATTTATTCCTTGTTTCAGTTTTGGTTTTGTTTTCGGAGTGAAGTCACCCGTCTGTTTTCTTAACAGAAGTCAACTCACAGAGTCAGTGATGACGTGTGTTTTTTATCCCCATTTTGTTCTTCTGAAGAACCAAGCAAAGGAGAAACTCAAGTTCCAGTGAGGACTCCGGTGACAGCGACCCTGACAGTGATGAGGAACAAGAACAGTGGATGAAGAAAACAGCAGGTAGAAAAGCTGTCACATTGCAGTCATGTTTGCCATCTGTTTAGAAATCAATTTATGCTGGTGCAGTTGGCTGTGGCACTTTAACCCTAAAAGAGCTGCATTACTTTTACCAGCTCACAGGGGGGTATGGCATTCCACAAGGACTTGGCTGTCGAATGCCAGCTTATTTTACAAACTTGGTATGCATGACTTTCCTCGTCAGTACAAATTTGAAGTTTTATCTCAATCTGTCACATGGTTTTGACAGTCACCTGAAGTTGAAGGCTGCACACGTGCCAGCCTGTGAACATTGAGCATGGCAGTGGAAAAGTATACAGTTTGGGTTGATCTGTCTTGGAGAAATGGATGCTGCTCAAGAGAGTTATGTTTGTCATAAAATTGTGTCTGAAGCCACTTCTTTAGGACTTACACATGTACCTCAGCCATACGTTTGGATATTGCCTTAAAATCACTTTCGGGGGACATGTTCAAAACTTAGTCCCCCAGAACAGGGATAATAAAACCACCTTCTTTTTTTATTTTTACCAGGTGTTAAAGGGGATGGCAGCGTGGTTGGTCCCCTGCCTGTGGGCTCATCTTCTGGCATCACTGCCCTGATAGAGTAAGGTGATAGCAGCGTGGTTGGTCCCTGCCTGTGAGCTCATCTTCTGGCATCATGCCCTAATAAAGTAAGCTGCCTCTTTCCCAGCAGATTTACACTAAACATAACATTGGTGCTCACAACAATTTGCTTAACCCATTTGTCCTTAGAAAGGGTTCCCACAGTCATTGACAATCTTGGGAAAAAGTTGTCCTGGAAAGTCATGGAAAAGTCGCAGAAATCAAGGCCATACCAGGGTTATGTCTATTGATAACATAAATGATAAATTGACAGGCTGGTTTTGCCACTCTGTGCAGTGATGAAACTTTCCCGGATTTATCTGGAAATCCGGATATCGGCACTACTGAAATATGTTTCCCGGATTTTCATTTAATTTCCGTCCCTGGTGAAAATACACGTTATGGCTAGCCTAAATCCTCGTGCTGTGTCATGTAAAAATTGGGAGCAGAACGAGCTGACGTGAGTAGTCTATAGAACAGATCCACCTACAAACATCACACATGGACACGACTTAACGCGCCCATATCAAAAAGGCCCTCTTCCATTTTGGGTAGAATAACACCTTGAACGAAGACTAGAAGCTGGACCTCTCATGCGCATGCGCATTGCTACTCGTCGACATGTTCTGTTTTGGGCAGCGTGTCATGTCAAGCTGTCAAGCAAAATAATCTGCTTTTCATCCAACAACCGGCAACGTGTACAAAGTGGTAGGTCAGTCACACATTATAAAGGACGTTGACAGAAAAAATATCAGAAATGTCTTCAATTGGAAATGGTTGGAGGAGAAGGTTTGCACCCGAGATTTTTGTCGGATTACGTCCGGAAAATAGACCAGCCGGGATATGCAATTTGTTTGTGGTGCAGTGACAGACTCAAGTACAGCTCTTTCGGTAAGAAGGACTTGAAAAACCATGCCAAGTCAAAGAGACATGGCAAAATACGCGAGGTGAGGAACAATACACCTACCATTCCAGCTATTTTTGCAGTCAGCCGGGCCGTAGTTGACTACAAGTCTCGCCTTCATCTCATGCTGTCAAAATGTCAAAAATGTGCCAGAAAATGCCTCAGATTGCACCACAGAGCATCTAGAACCAAAAATTTCACGGGGCCCTTAAGCGGGCCACGGACCCCACGCCATAGGGGCTTCACGCTTCACATTATTACAACCACCATGATATTTCATGGTTTTTAGGATTTCAGGATATTTGGGAAATTTTGAGTTTCATCACCGGTAGTGGCAATGACGGTCTCCCATTCTAAACCAACAACTTTTCTCTGCAAAACGGCATTAAATTCATGGAAATTGTCATATCTAGTCCTGGAAAGATTTCTGTGGGAACTCTTCTTGTAGCAATCAAAATGCACCCAGCCTGTCACTCCCTGCGCTGCCAACCATTGTATGGGTTTTGTAGATTTAACCACTTACTGCCGGGGACTCCGGGATCGGAGACGTATGGTTTATATGGGTGGCCGGGGTCTCCAAACTCGGACAAAGGAAACAGGGCCCTGTAACAAAAGACCGTACTCCGAACAAAAGACCAGGCTGCTGGGCATTACCGGCTTTTTTTCACTTTCAAAAGTGGTGATAATCTAGCATTGTTTTGAAACCGTATGCCAGGGTTTGGAGCATTGAGTTCGAGCAGATTACCACTGGGGACAAAAGTGCTCCACCACCGCAGCGATGAGCCACACAGCACCGCTGCACGCTAATCTGGCCCCTATTGAAAAGAGGTCAGCAGTGCACTGAGCCAGGTTCGTGAACAAAAGACAGTTATATAACACCGCGCAATCTGGGCTCTGTTTACAAGGCTGCAGGCCTGGCTCAAATACTCGGGCGTCAATGAAGGTCACCTACCAACTTAGAGTGGTGCCTAAAGATTACTTTGTGTGGCTATAAACGACCGTTAAATGAAATGATGAATTTTTGAAGGATTTTGAAAACGGAAAAAATGATAGTCATGCCGGCCCAGCATCATCAACATTGGAAAATGCCCTGGCACGAAGTGGTTAACAGCGACTGGTAATAATCTGACACAAAGTACAGTTGCTAATGTAGGTTGAAACCTGGATGTTTTGCTCAATTTGAAAAACAAATCTCTAGAAGTGTTGAACTGAAAAGAGAAATGCTTTTTGTCATTTTTTTGTCATTTTGCTCTGTTGTTAGATTTGGGAGGGCTTTGTCGCCAGGTGAATGCTCTGCAGGGGCTGCCTATGTTGAGGTCGGGTAACGCATCCCGCATCGTAGTGCGATTGGACTGACCATTGATGAAGTTTCCAGAGTTGAAGATGCAGGTTACATCATAAGTAGCTTAGGTAAGAGTCCTATGTTGCATATGGGTCATTCCATGAGGTTGGGGCACAATTTGTGACGGTGTCCATTGTTAGGTGGGTTCTGTAGATATGAACAGCTATTTCCCTGCAAGTGAATTCCAAATTGACATTGCTATACATCCTGCAAGGCTGAATACAGAGGTGTGTGTTAGTTTTACAGAGTAAATGACCTACTCTACAGGTCATGACAAGTGGTAAAAATTACCCATGTAACAAGGACACCGTCACAAATTGTGCCCTAACCTCATGGAATGACCCAATTGCTAGCTTTACACAAGGGGTGGATCCTGGAGGGTAGGGGGAGCCAGTGGGGCCATTTTGAAAAAGAAATGAGAGCATCTGTTTGGTCCATTTCTTTTCTTCTGAAAGTGTATATGTGAGCCTCAAAATCTAGTCTAACTCCGCCAAAAATTAACACATTAAGAAAAAATATTTTGGCTCCCAAAACAAGTCAGTTCCTCGAAAATTCGGTCCTGGATCCGCCTTCGGTTTTTGGTGAGCAAAAACAGTAGATGCTTTCATTTAGCTTACACAAGAAAATCCTGACCTGGGAATAGTTGTGTCAAACAAGTGAAACAGTGGGGACAAGGTTTTGGACCCCAAATTTATAGAACGACCCAGGTCTGAAGTCCCTTCTCCTTGGTGGTTCATTTCTGTTTCATGGCCATTTACCAGTGATCAATGGTCAACATTTCCTGAGACTTGTTCAAGGATCAAATTTAGATTCCACAATTTTAAAAGAAAATCTGATAAAATAAGCATCCTCCCCATTGTCCTAACTTGCCCACAGACTACAGCACTGCCAGTTGTCCAGAAGGGCATGATGTCACGTTTTGATTCACTTCACTCAAAAGGGATGTCCAAGTTTTCTTCAGAAGAAAACTAATCACAAATATGTAGAGTGTGCAGCGTTAGTTTAGTCCATCAGAAGTCCTGTCATGAGTAAGACATCCGGGTCCCTTCGTACCGGGTAGTTCATTCTTGGATTT
Organism: Acanthaster planci; assembly: GCF_054643075.1. NCBI lineage: Eukaryota > Metazoa > Echinodermata > Asteroidea > Valvatida > Acanthasteridae > Acanthaster > Acanthaster planci. The sequence continues at coordinate 17,490,754 of NC_141786.1, read as the reverse complement.
CAAAATAGTTGAAAAGAAGGATAGGCTTGGAGGGACTTTTTGTCAGATCCAATGACAACACAGACTGTTTTGTATGAAATAAGGTGGAAAATTGAGGACCATACAAGGATCCTCGTATTTTGGTCAGAATTGTCTCAGTTTCTACGGCAACTCATTCTTCTGTGTTTAATTTCTTCCCAGACATTGTTGACATGGAAGCTGTGCATAAGGAGAACCAGACAGTGCTGATGAGAAGAGCGCCCTCGCCTCATTCATGGAGGAGAGAAGCAAGATGGAGGACAAGATCCTATGGGACTCCCCAGAGATGATTCACAAGAATGTCACTGAGAGGAAGAAACTCAGATAGATGCCAGTCCTCGCCTCCATCACTGAGGAGGAACAGTTTCCAAGGTTGCATGAAGGGATCCTCATCAGAATCGTTGGCATTGATTCAAAGGCAAGGAAAGGACTCAATCTTCTCACAGATGCAGTTCCTTGCTCTCACCTTGGGAACGTGATGGAGCAAGCCCATCTGCATAAATATTAGCATATTTACACTACTCAATTAAGCAATCAAAGGATCCTACTTACTGATTTTAAAACAATATTTTTTCTTGGTACGTGTAGCATCATTTAATTTTGTTATTTTCTGGCAACCAAACAAGAAACTTTCTAGAAAGATGAAGTCTCATGAGAAAAAACCCTCTTGTCCAGGTCTTCTGTACGGCCCTAAAATTGGTGTGAGCTGTCTTTCTGTTGAGTTACAATAATACCCTGGACATGTGAGGGCGCTATTTATGAGTTAGAACGATACCCTGGACATGTGAGGGCGCTATTTATGAGTTAGAATGATACCCTGGACTTGTGAGAGCGCTATTTATTAGTTAGAATGATACCCTGGATATGCGAGGGCATTGTTTTGGATTTTGAAGTTATCGCTGCTGAGAAATGAAGCACTTTGAAGATACGATACATATATGTATCTCAGTGTGTAAATATAGCGAGACCGTTTTTCTTTCAGAAAAATAATGCATACATCTGTTTTGCAAATCTACCCCCCCCAATCATATACACGAATTTTTTTATAATTATTGATAAAAATAGACTGATACATTTCCCAGCTTGTGAACCGGCAGAGTTCATTTCTGACCAAAGGCACCCCTGTTGCTGAGAAAATAGCGCCCTCTCTTGGTCAAACTCAGGGGACATTTGACTCTGAAACACGACACATCTCTCATAGCATCAATGAAAGACACCTGGCTGAAAATTCAAAAACAGATGTCTGATCCTTTAATATTTTTGAGTAGTGTACATTGGTATACAGTATAATGCTGCTATCATGAACAGGGTAGGGTCCATACACAATTTGGTGTAGCATAACCTCCCCAACTGCTCCGATTTAATTAATGCTGATATTTCAAAGGCTTAGAAATAGAATCGTTCCAATTTCCGTAAAAAAACAAAGAGAAAAAGATTCCTTGCAAGAGGGCGCTATTTGCAAAAAGGAGGTGCCATTTGCAGAAAAAAGAGGGCGCTATTTGCCATGCGCAGTAAAACTGTAGTTCTGGTTTCTGAATTTTCAATGGTGAAATCTTTGCTTTGGAGTCATTCTCATTAGTCCTAAATTTCATTCTTTCATTTTAAAGCAATTTTCAATGTTAAGTAATAGTGCATGGAAAATTCGGAGCCAAGGGGCATGTACGGCCTATTCAGCATAATTTTAGTGACGTTGTACTGTATTCATGAATTAGGAGGTACTTTTGTACACTCAGTACAGTCAGTCGCTCAGTTTGCTTTGAAACAGAAAGTAGTTTGCAAATTAAGTAGTTTGCATCTTTAACATATTGTAACGCATCTACTGTACCTGTAATTACGCTCATTTAAATCATTCATGTGTACCTGTATGTAGGTTTTCAAGATGCTATACTCCAAAAATTCCAATGATTTATTGGTAAGAAAAAGCCTGTAAACACTTGATAGACAGGACTCTCATCAAAGTTTGCAACTCTTGCAAGCTTTCAAAAATTGAACGGTAAATTATGCAATTCATATCTCTGTTTCCCATTCAGGCAACTTAGTGGCTGTTCAGAACCCAAATTCAACAAGTTTTTTCTTGAACAAAATTTTATGTGCATTATGTATTTTCCAAGTTGGACATGCACATTGCCAGAGCATTAGAAAAAAGTCTTTTGCTGAAAATTGTCACCAAAATGCAAGTCAGAAATTGTTGTCTCAGTGCTAAAAGGTCATCAATGCAAAATGTTAATTTTTGAAAATACAGCCTTACTCTCAGCGTGAAAAAATATTGTACTGAAACAAACATTGTTAAACTTCAATTCATAAAATTAGATTTTTTGCACTCCACATTTAAATTTCAACCAATTTTCATCCTCAAATTGATGTTTTCAACTGTGTTTTTCAATGAGGACCTTTTAGCACCGACACAATGTTTTTGTTTGAAAATATTGCCTTGCTAAAATACCTTTGTGTGTCTAGTGAAACAATCACCATTTATTGCTGTAACCAGTTAATTTCTATTTGCAAGTGAAATAAATGTTCATTTATTGTAACTAACAGAACAACTTTGGTTTTCATCTATTAGTGAAAGTGTAGCACTTTGCCACTTAGCCCTTCCACCAGTCTCAACCATTTTACACTGCCAGAGTTACATCCCATTTTTACATTTTACAGTGCAGCCTCATCCTAAGCCCTGCCAGTCTTAAACATCTTCCAAGCTCCTTATATAAAGTTCCCTCTTAGAGCCTTTAGTCTCAATCCTACAAGGGCTCCAATAAGCCCACTGGCAATATGGAACATTGAGAAGCTATGTCCTTCAACCCCATGGGATCCTTAGGCCTCTAATACTGATAGTCCCAAGCCCTCAGCCATCCACTCAACCCTTCCTATCAGCTCTCAGACTTCCAGCCCCTAGGCCTTCCATCCTTGCCTATCTCCAGTGCAGAGTCTGGCTGAAAAATATTCTAAGTCCAAACAATGGAAGGTTTAACATTTAGAAACGAACACATTTCTTCAAGAAAGTGCCGTGGCATAGCGGTTAAGGACACTAACTGCAATGCACAAGGACCTGGGTTCAATCCCAGGTGGGCATGCACAATTTTGTTAAAAAACTTAGTATATATAAAAAAAAAAAAAAAAACCTCCTTTTCCCGGGGACCCCGGGATTTGAACCGGGATCCCCTGGCCTGGCAGCCAGCTAGCTAACCACCAGGCCAATTGCCTCTTGATATAAATCATTTCGGAACTTATATTTAAAGGTTAGGATTGCGCAATTTTGAAAAAGGTCAGAGGGCACAGCTTATCTGCATAGATTTAAATAACAAAAGCAGAAATTTGAATATGCAATGAGACAGAGAATAGACAAAATATTCAGACCTTGCATGTACTTCAGTATGCTGTATTTCCAAAATACATTTGCAAGCCTTTCTGTAAATGAACCTCTTCAAAATATCCATTTTTACGTGTAAATTGTGTTTCTGTCAAAAAAAATCAACTGTGCTTGTAGAACATTTGAGATTCTGCAAAGACTGAAATCTCAGGTGGCCTAATTTTCAACTTTTTGGTGCATAATTTGGCAGTAAGCCTCGAAGTCTACATGTACTTTGTTATCAACTTTCTAAGTTTATATCCAAGAACATGATGGACACAACAGATACCTGCTTATTTTGAATGAGAAGTTCCTAAAATCTGAGGAAACTTGCGTATAAAACTTAGGGCAAAATAACAGCAGTAGAATTCTTCCAGTTTTCTCAATTTACGAGTCCTATTTAGGAGCTTAATTGAAGGGATAATTGTGATAAGTTAGTGCAATCACCAACAGTACATATAATGGGTATTTTGAAATGTCTGCACTTGAGTGAACAATTTGTCTTATGCTTTGTAAGTTTTATTTACTCAGATATGCCTTTAAGAAAAAAAAGTAGAGACAAAAATACACCCTGAAAAGTAGTTCTAAAAATATGGGGTTTTATGTGTGAAAAGAAGTTGTGCAAGTTCAACTAACAAATCTAGTATTCCCTTTTACAAAAAGCTTAGAACTGTTTCAAACGACTGTTTTAAACCATGTATACCATCTCAAGATAATCTGTGCCCTTTTCTCTACAATCTAGTCTTTTGAGCTTTGTAGAGCAGTGTTGGTGCTGCCTAGGTTTGCCAAAGGAAGCTGAGGCAAATACCGCAGATGACTGGAACCACTTCAGCCTTGTTGATGTTTTTTGCCTGCAGGAACAAAAAAGAAAGAAAAAGCAAGTGTGTTTCAGGACATTATATGACAGTGGATGTTTAGTCGTTGCCAAATTTAACTAATGGTACTGTATTTAGCTGGCTACAAGTAGCCAGCGCCATCTTTCATGCGTAATTAAGCCGATAAAGATCATCAGATTATCACAAAGCTCAAACTAATGAAAAGCATGCAAATCAAAAATCACAACATGCTCCCAGCTGCGTGCAACCCCAAGCTGTCCACGTTTTTTTAGGCCAAGAAATAAAGAGTGTTTTTGGTTATTTCTAAATTGACTCCAACATTAAATTATTACCGTTTCATTTTTACATTTGGTTCTGGAGGATTTTTTTTTTAGGGCAAGAAAACCAAAATTGTAAAATGGTCTGATTCCCACCTCATGAATGAGAAGTCACAATGATTTTTTAGCGCAGAGCCAGACTTGTCAAAGTAAGAATTTTTATGTCAAAAAAGTTACTGCACGTGTGCCCAGCAAAATATACATGTACAGTAGTTTACTTAAATTGGCCAACAACGGCTAAATATCCACTGTCATTACATGAACATTAAATTACTGAGAAAATGGATCTACGAAATTAAGGAATACCTTTATTTTTTTTTACAAAAAAGTACTTTGTTTATTTTGCAATTCCCTTTTTTTTTCACTCATTAAAGGTCGGGCGCAATCAATTTGTTTTAATAAACTTAACCTTCAAAATGCACCTTTGTATCTCAGTTAATCTTATTTTCAATTTTAATTTCAAAGGGCACTTCACCACCGTTTTTGGTTTTTGATAACTACATGTACGAGTATCTCCATGTTAATGAGCCAAACTGTGTTGGCATCCCAGGATATAAGCCTCAATGCTTTGTAAACAAGTCCTGCATTTTTGTAGATTTTAGTGGACTCGGCTTTTTACTACTTTGTTGATTTATTGCTGTTTATGTGCATAGCAACAAGAAAGCATCAATCCCTCCTTGAGAGGTGTTTTCAGTAGGTAAAATTCTGTGTTCACAATTTGAAAACACTGACGCAGTGAACCATGTGTTCCCTTGATGACTTCAAGCAATTGCGCCCTCAATTGTCCAGGAAAGCACGGATAATTTGAAACTGTTTACAAGAGGCTGTTTTCGATGCACTTAACAACAAAGGATTGCAGAGTTTTTTTTTATACAATTAAAGAAGATGGAAAGTTGACGAAAATTTGTCCTTAAGAAAAATTCGTCGCAGCTATGCATTTACAGGTCCTTGGGACTTTGCTGATCACCTTGTCTTATCAGGACTGAGAGTAATAGGGAACAAAGGACGGGGACCTAACAATTTCTTTGTTATTTTAAAGCTGAAAAATGTACTGTGATCTCTCATTGCTGAGATTTGACTAATTTGTTTGAACTTAAAAAGAGCCGGGGGGGGGGAATCTCCCCCTCGTGTTCCTACATGTATCTCCTCACAGTGCATTTTTACACACCAAGCCTGCAGGGAATTTTCTGGTAATATCATCCAGTCTTTTTGATGCAATTTTAGGGTTGCAGTCCACTGCACCTATTTTTTCAAGGGAGCTCATCAGCCAAAAATGTCAACTTTCCCCACTGATATGCATGCAAGCTGACAGGAATAAGGCCTCAAATGACAGCAACAATAAAGCCATACATCGGATGGAATGGACACTTCCCCGATGTACTGATAATGAATGTGTCTATATGCATGTCAAGTCCAAAAACGATCGGGCATAGAAAAGCCGAGTTCAAAATGGGGTGAGGGGATGAAATGATCAGAAAAAATGTTCGTGAAGTAGTCTTGAAAAAACCTTATTCTAAGGATAAATAATTTTTTTCAATTGTCAAACATTTCAAAAGACTTTCTTACAGCACCTTTGCACGTGAATTCAGTGTTATTAATTTCTCTGAACACATCAGAAGAAATTACAAACCTCACTCCCAACATCAAATATACAGTTTGTGCATTATCTATAACTTCCCCGAGATTTATGACAGAATCTATCACAACTTACCTACACATCTTCACCAAGGAGATTCTTCAACATGGCAGGCAACTGTAAATTCAGTACCGAAAAAAGGAAAGAAGGTAATAACAAGTTTTGTGAAATCTTGAGCAATTTGATACAATCATTTGATGTTTGTAAATAACTCCAGATGTTTCTGGAGAACTCTTCAAATTTACATTGCAATAAGTGACCACTATGCCTGAAACTGCTGAGACAAGAGTTAGGATTGGTCACTCAATCCTGGATGGTGTCAGGCTCGAGTTTGTAAAAGGCTCAAGAGCTGGGATTGGTCACTCAAGCTTGGATAATGTAAAGCAAAAATCCAAATGCTGGTTTATATTGATGAGGAAAGAGAAGGACGGGTTACTCAATCCTGGATGGTTAAAGGCTCAAGTCCACCAGCTCAGTCATGTTGCTGAGACAAGAGCTAGGATTGATCACTCACTCCTGAATGGTTTGAGTCTCAAATTGGCTCAAGCCTGGTTAGGGGCACAAGACCTAGGATTGGTCAATAAAGGCTGGACGGCTTGAGGTTCAATGCCACCTGTTTTTTCATACTGCTCAGACTAGAGCAAGGATTGGTCACTCAATCCTGGATGGTTTGAGGCTATGGTTTAGTCAAGGCGGTTAGAGGCTCATGAGCTAGGTTGGTCGCTCAAGCCTGGATAGTTTGGGCTATGGCAAGGACAGCTACATGTACATGGCACCATTCACTACAGCAACCAGCATTCTACTGATAGCAAATCACAGACCAGGCAGTGTCAGGCAAGCACAGCTACATAGCACCATCCACATCAGACGCCTGCATTCTACTGATTGCAAATCACAGACCAGGCAGTGTCAGGCAAGCACAGCTACATAGCACCATCCACATCAGACGCCTGCATTCTACTGATTGCAAATCACAGACCAGGCAGTGTCAGGCAAGCACAACTACATAGCACCATCCACTGCAGCAACCTGCATTCTACTGATTGCAAATCACAGACCAGGCAGTGTCAGGCAAGGCCAGGTACATGGCACCATCCACATCAGACGCCTGCATTCTACTGATTGCAAATCACAGACCAGGCAGTGTCGGGCAAGGACAGCTACATAGCACCATCCACTGCAGCAACCTGCATTCTACTGATTGCAAATCACAGACCAGGCAGTGTCAGGCAAGGACAGCTACATAGCACCATCCACTGCAGCAACCTGCATTCTACTGATTGCAAATCACAGACCAGGCAGTGTCGGGCAAGCACAGCTACATAGCACCATCCACTGCAGCAACCTGCATTCTACTGATTGCAAATCACAGACCAGGCAGTGTCAGGCAAGGACAGCTACATAGCACCATCCATTGCAGCTGCCTGCATTCTACTGATTGCAAATCACAGACCAGGCAGTGTCAGGCAAGGACAGCTACATGTACATGGCACCATCCACATCAGACGCCTGCATTGTACTGATTGCAAATCACAGACCAGGCAGTGTCAGGCAAGCACAGCTACATAGCACCATCCACTGCAGCAACCTGCATTCTACTGATTGCAAATCACAGACCAGGCAGTGTTGGGCAAGGACAGCTACATAGCACCATCCACTGCAGCAACCTGCATTCTACTGATTGCAAATCAAAGACCAGGCAGTGTCAGGCAAGGACAGCTACATAGCACCATCCACTGCAGCAACCTGCATTCTACTGATTGCAAATCACAGACCAGGCAGTGTCAGGCAAGGACAGCTACATAGCACCATCCACTGCAGCAACCTGAATTCTACTGATTGCAAATCACAGACCAGGCAGTGTCGGGCAAGCACAGCTACATAGCACCATCCACTGCAGCAACCTGCATTCTACTGATTGCACATCACAGACCAGGCAGTGTCGGGCACGGACAGCTACATAGCACCATCCACTGCAGCAACCTGCATTCTACTGATTGTAAATCACAGACCAGGCAGTGTCGGGCACGGACAGCTACATGGCACCATCCACTGCAGCAACCTGCATTCTACTGATTGCAAATCACAGACCAGGCAGTGTCGGGCAAGCACAGCTACATTTGTACATAGCACCATCCACTGCAGCAACCTGCATTCTACTGATTGCAAATCACAGACCAGGCAGTGTCAGGCAAGGACAGCTACATAGCACCATCCACTGCAGCAACCTGCATTCTACTGATTGCAAATCACAGACCAGGCAGTGTCAGGCAAGGACAGCTACATGGCACCATCCACATCAGACGCCTGCATTCTACGGATTGCAAATCACAGACCAGGTGGTACCAGGCAAGGACAGCTACATAGCACCATTCACTGCAGCAACCTGCATTCTACTGATTGCAAATCACAGACCAGGCAGTGTCGGGCAAGGACAGCTACATAGCACCATCCACTGCAGCAACCTGCATTCTACTGATTGCAAATCACAGACCAGGCAGTATCAGGCAAGGACAGCTACATAGCACCATCCATTGCAGCTGCCTGCATTCTACTGATTGCAAATCACAGACCAGGCAGTGTCAGGCAAGGACAGCTACATGTACATGGCACCATCCACATCAGACGCCTGCATTGTACTGATTGCAAATCACAGACCAGGCAGTGTCAGGCAAGCACAGCTACATAGCACCATCCACTGCAGCAACCTGCATTCTACTGATTGCAAATCACAGACCAGGCAGTGTTGGGCAAGGACAGCTACATAGCACCATCCACTGCAGCAACCTGCATTCTACTGATTGCAAATCAAAGACCAGGCAGTGTCAGGCAAGGACAGCTACATAGCACCATCCACTACAGCAACCTGCATTCTACTGATTGCAAATCACAGACCAGGCAGTGTCAGGCAAGGACAGCTACATAGCACCATCCACTGCAGCAACCTGAATTCTACTGATTGCAAATCACAGACCAGGCAGTGTCGGGCAAGCACAGCTACATAGCACCATCCACTGCAGCAACCTGCATTCTACTGATTGCACATCACAGACCAGGCAGTGTCAGGCAAGCACAGCTACATAGCACCATCCACTGCAGCAACCTGCATTCTACTGATTGTAAATCACAGACCAGGCAGTGTCGGGCACGGACAGCTACATGGCACCATCCACTGCAGCAACCTGCATTCTACTGATTGCAAATCACAGACCAGGCAGTGTCGGGCAAGCACAGCTACATTTGTACATAGCACCATCCACTGCAGCAACCTGCATTCTACTGATTGCAAATCACAGACCAGGCAGTGTCAGGCAAGGACAGCTACATAGCACCATCCACTGCAGCAACCTGCATTCTACTGATTGCAAATCACAGACCAGGCAGTGTCAGGCAAGGACAGCTACATGGCACCATCCACATCAGACGCCTGCATTCTACGGATTGCAAATCACAGACCAGGTGGTACCAGGCAAGGACAGCTACATAGCACCATTCACTGCAGCAACCTGCATTCTACTGATTGCAAATCACAGACCAGGCAGTGTCGGGCAAGGACAGCTACATAGCACCATCCACTGCAGCAACCTGCATTCTACTGATTGCAAATCACAGACCAGGCAGTATCAGGCAAGGACAGCTACATAGCACCATCCATTGCAGCTGCCTGCATTCTACTGATTGCAAATCACAGACCAGGCAGTGTCAGGCAAGGACAGCTACATGTACATGGCACCATCCACATCAGACGCCTGCATTGTACTGATTGCAAATCACAGACCAGGCAGTGTCAGGCAAGCACAGCTACATAGCACCATCCACTGCAGCAACCTGCATTCTACTGATTGCAAATCACAGACCAGGCAGTGTTGGGCAAGGACAGCTACATAGCACCATCCACTGCAGCAACCTGCATTCTACTGATTGCAAATCAAAGACCAGGCAGTGTCAGGCAAGGACAGCTACATAGCACCATCCACTGCAGCAACCTGCATTCTACTGATTGCAAATCACAGACCAGGCAGTGTCAGGCAAGGACAGCTACATAGCACCATCCACTGCAGCAACCTGAATTCTACTGATTGCAAATCACAGACCAGGCAGTGTCGGGCAAGCACAGCTACATAGCACCATCCACTGCAGCAACCTGCATTCTACTGATTGCACATCACAGACCAGGCAGTGTCGGGCACGGACAGCTACATAGCACCATCCACTGCAGCAACCTGCATTCTACTGATTGCAAATCACAGACCAGGCAGTGTCAGGCAAGGACAGCTACATAGCACCATCCACTGCAGCAACCTGCATTCTACTGATTGCAAATCACAGACCAGGCAGTGTCAGGCAAGGACAGCTACATGGCACCATCCACATCAGACGCCTGCATTCTACGGATTGCAAATCACAGACCAGGTGGTACCAGGCAAGGACAGCTACATAGCACCATTCACTGCAGCAACCTGCATTCTACTGATTGCAAATCACAGACCAGGCAGTGTCGGGCAAGGACAGCTACATAGCACCATCCACTGCAGCAACCTGCATTCTACTGATTGCAAATCACAGACCAGGCAGTATCAGGCAAGGACAGCTACATAGCACCATCCATTGCAGCTGCCTGCATTCTACTGATTGCAAATCACAGACCAGGCAGTGTCAGGCAAGGACAGCTACATGTACATGGCACCATCCACATCAGACGCCTGCATTGTACTGATTGCAAATCACAGACCAGGCAGTGTCAGGCAAGCACAGCTACATAGCACCATCCACTGCAGCAACCTGCATTCTACTGATTGCAAATCACAGACCAGGCAGTGTTGGGCAAGGACAGCTACATAGCACCATCCACTGCAGCAACCTGCATTCTACTGATTGCAAATCAAAGACCAGGCAGTGTCAGGCAAGGACAGCTACATAGCACCATCCACTGCAGCAACCTGCATTCTACTGATTGCAAATCACAGACCAGGCAGTGTCAGGCAAGGACAGCTACATAGCACCATCCACTGCAGCAACCTGAATTCTACTGATTGCAAATCACAGACCAGGCAGTGTCGGGCAAGCACAGCTACATAGCACCATCCACTGCAGCAACCTGCATTCTACTGATTGCACATCACAGACCAGGCAGTGTCAGGCAAGCACAGCTACATAGCACCATCCACTGCAGCAACCTGCATTCTACTGATTGTAAATCACAGACCAGGCAGTGTCGGGCACGGACAGCTACATGGCACCATCCACTGCAGCAACCTGCATTCTACTGATTGCAAATCACAGACCAGGCAGTGTCGGGCAAGCACAGCTACATTTGTACATAGCACCATCCACTGCAGCAACCTGCATTCTACTGATTGCAAATCACAGACCAGGCAGTGTCAGGCAAGGACAGCTACATAGCACCATCCACTGCAGCAACCTGCATTCTACTGATTGCAAATCACAGACCAGGCAGTGTCAGGCAAGGACAGCTACATGGCACCATCCACATCAGACGCCTGCATTCTACGGATTGCAAATCACAGACCAGGTGGTACCAGGCAAGGACAGCTACATAGCACCATTCACTGCAGCAACCTGCATTCTACTGATTGCAAATCACAGACCAGGCAGTGTCGGGCAAGGACAGCTACATAGCACCATCCACTGCAGCAACCTGCATTCTACTGATTGCAAATCACAGACCAGGCAGTATCAGGCAAGGACAGCTACATAGCACCATCCATTGCAGCTGCCTGCATTCTACTGATTGCAAATCACAGACCAGGCAGTGTCAGGCAAGGACAGCTACATGTACATGGCACCATCCACATCAGACGCCTGCATTGTACTGATTGCAAATCACAGACCAGGCAGTGTCAGGCAAGCACAGCTACATAGCACCATCCACTGCAGCAACCTGCATTCTACTGATTGCAAATCACAGACCAGGCAGTGTTGGGCAAGGACAGCTACATAGCACCATCCACTGCAGCAACCTGCATTCTACTGATTGCAAATCAAAGACCAGGCAGTGTCAGGCAAGGACAGCTACATAGCACCATCCACTGCAGCAACCTGCATTCTACTGATTGCAAATCACAGACCAGGCAGTGTCAGGCAAGGACAGCTACATAGCACCATCCACTGCAGCAACCTGAATTCTACTGATTGCAAATCACAGACCAGGCAGTGTCGGGCAAGCACAGCTACATAGCACCATCCACTGCAGCAACCTGCATTCTACTGATTGCACATCACAGACCAGGCAGTGTCGGGCACGGACAGCTACATAGCACCATCCACTGCAGCAACCTGCATTCTACTGATTGTAAATCACAGACCAGGCAGTGTCGGGCACGGACAGCTACATGGCACCATCCACTGCAGCAACCTGCATTCTACTGATTGCAAATCACAGACCAGGCAGTGTCGGGCAAGCACAGCTACATTTGTACATAGCACCATCCACTGCAGCAACCTGCATTCTACTGATTGCAAATCACAGACCAGGCAGTGTCAGGCAAGGACAGCTACATAGCACCATCCACTGCAGCAACCTGCATTCTACTGATTGCAAATCACAGACCAGGCAGTGTCGGGCAAGGACAGCTACATAGCACCATCCACTGCAGCAACCTGCATTCTACTGATTGCAAATCACAGACCAGGCAGTGTCAGGCAAGGACAGCTACATAGCACCATCCACTGCAGCAACCTGCATTCTACTGATTATAACACGGACAGTGCCCTTGTTCACTGCAAGCTTTGCATACTACCCCAAGAAGTTCCATCATGGAATCACCCATATCCTTTCTGTCTAGTCATGCCACTAAGTTCCCGAAGCTCCTTTTTTAGCTCAGATCTTCAGCCAATCCGGATGATGCATGCTCCTGATTACCTTCTGTGGTCTACCGCAGTGCTGTGACTGCATGTGGCTGCCGCTCATGAAGGCAAACTATTGGGTTTCAGGACATCGTTGATCAGCTGCTGCCAGCCCTCGAGACTGAACGGTTGACCGGAAACAGATGTGGCTTTGGATCAATACATAATCGTCAAGGTTGCCAAGGGAACTGTCTTGTAGCACGAGCTGCTTGACAGCGCTACTGGTCCCACTTGAGTAATAGCATCAAACACTGCACTGATTCTGGTGAAAGTACATGGCTTGTATCAAGGCATTATGGAAATAACAACGATGAGATTGACCAATGACAAAAACAGCTGAAGAAACGCATAAGAAGCTGAACTGTGAAAATCTCCTATACTTTTGTACACAGCCAGAGAGGAAAAAAAGCTAAAATCAGCAGAAAAGCCGAGATATCTCGCCCCTGAGAGAACTGGACCAAATCCAAAGAAATCAGTTCCTCTACATCCACCGTGACCATCCTCAATGATCAAGACAGAGAATCTCGTTATCAAGCTACAAAGTATAATGACTCGGATGTGCAGGTACAGCAATTTCAGAAGGCTACAAAGTGGAGTACCTTTGGACGTCATTGCTGGACACCAACACACCTGCTTCAGAAATTTCAAATATTCATTGGTCATGACAACACCAGGGAAAATAAGATCAAGGCTTTTGAAAGTCATATGGATACTACAGGTGGAAAGAATTAGTTCAGTATCACTGTACAATGGTTGAAATACCTCTAACAGGCAGTTTTGAGGGTGGAATACGGTCAAACCTTGTTAATAAGAGCCCTGTTGATACAACATTCTACGTGTAACAAGGAACTGTTTTTTTCTATTGGGTAATCTACAAAGTCTGAAGAACCTCTTTTTAAGGAGGTTTGAGTGTGCCAAATGTTGACTGTTCACGTCGAAAATGCACTTAAAGGTGATAAATACCACGCAATAATGCACTGTAAAATACATGTACATGTACCATCCACTGTAAATACTTTCATTACTCTTTTTGTAACTGATCAGGTCATAAGAAAAGTGGAACATGAGTTCATCCTTCTGTGATGTAGCATTTTAGAGTTTATATTGATCACTGACAATATCATGCACCTTTCATGTACACTGTACCTGCAGAAGATGATATATTGGCCTTGTCTCCCTGTCGTCATTTCTTAGGTACAATCTTTCAGCCAGTTGGGAACTTCTGGAAGGTCTCAGCAATTGCATAATGTAGACCTATACTGAGCCTGAAAGAAATAAAAGACAAATTTGATTGGGCCGTGACTTGAAATGACTTGGACGGAGCTGCACAGTTAACACTCAGCCACACCGCAGTCTTTTGTTTGGGATTGTGAAAGTATCAGTTGGATTACATCTGAAAAAATGTCAAATTTCCGTAAAACTAGCCAGTAATCCACCGTGTGTGTGTGGATAATACAAGCCTTTTTTCCAAATGTAAGCTTTGAATTTAAACTCACAGGATTGACTTAAGTGAAGACACTTTTCCTCCTAAAGCTGGCTCTAACGTTAGATCGATTTTACGCAATTCCGGATTGTGCAAGAAACTTTTTCACACATGAAAAGTAACCACAAAAAAATCTATTCCTCACCAATAACCATTACAACCAGCTGACTTTCCAATGAAGTATATGTTAATTTAGGGAAATTTAGTTCGGGCATCAGAATTCCAGTAATTTAAAACACACACCATGTACAATCGACATTGTGCCGCGACCAATTAATTGCAAAACTACAACCACCCCAGTGCTTTCATGCCAACCACCAATCATAAATCAGAACTGTATTGCATATTCATATTCATATTCAGCTCCAACAAATGCAGAGCTACATGTACATGTACAGCCCTTGTACGTCACACTACATGCATATATATGAAGCTCACATGGGTGCTACTCTGTCTGTTGTGTGCAGCCGGTGCATGCACATGCAGACCGGACTTCCTGTTTAAATCAGTACGATCTTTGCCGTTTAGTTTGGTCATAATTTTGTCACAATCTGAGCGATTTGTTTAGTAGATTTTCCATCTCCAAGGTCGAAAACTGATTGGAAAAAATCCCCACCTCACATCGAATTTATATTCACACAATTTTGAACACACTCAGCTCAAGTATGGTGAGTACAGCAACAATTATCTATGTGTATGCTAGGATCGCCACCATGTGGGCTGTCTTGACTAAAATTTGGCTGGGGAACCAGGGGTCAAAGCCCGTTTATGTTTTGTGGATTTCTTACAAATTAGTTTTCTTTAATTTAGGAAATGCTTTGTCATAAAACTGCTAGTTATAGTTGTCTCGGCTGAAAAATATATTTCACGCTCCTAATATTTTCTGTGCCTGATTCAGAAGTTTCTGGAGCCATTTAGACATAAAACCAAAAGTCTCGCCTGCATGGAACTTTCATTGATCCTGTACGGCAAAACAAAAAGCTTCATCTTCAGAAATGATTTTGTGATGCCAGCTACATACATGTACAAGGTAAACTACTGACCACATTTCCCTGGAATTTGAAGATAACTTGAGCTGCAGTCAAACTGAATCCTTTTTGTTATGGGAAACTAGGAAAATGACTGTTCCGGTCAACAAGGCCTGGCTGTTCTGGGGTTTGCGTGTAGCGTGTGCATGTTTATGCTCGGCAGATTGGATTGCAGTGTCGGCGTTCTCTGTTATACAGGGTCAGCATGGTTCATTTTTGATACACACTGTCACGGTAAGCATGTTTGCGTGTCGGCTAAAAGTCTGACCTGTACTGTATTCCTTGCCTTTTTTGGTAAATGACACCGACATAACCAAGGATTCCTCAAAAGCATCCTAGGAGCTGTAGCTCGCACGCCTGAAGACACCTGTAGAGAGGAGACAACGAGAAGCAGTTACAGTTTTAGAGGTGGGAGGAAAACCCTAGAGGAATATTCTGGGTAAAACCCACAAAATCAGGTACATGTAGGGACTGAAAACCCCATCCACATCTGCGCTACGCTAGGAATGGAACCCAGACCACAGAGGTGGAAAGCGAGGAAAGAACTAGATAATTCACCGTTTTTACATATTTGATCTATGCACATGTACACATATGCCAGCTCTCCCACATAATCAGAGTGATCCATCATCATACATGTACATAGTCTAGATGCAGTTTGGACTCCATACCTACATGTACATGTAGAGGTTTACACACTTCATATGCTGAAAGTGCACACACTACTCAGCATGTGCAATTGGGACTTTACTTTAATATGGAGGCCAATGTGCGTTTCAGGGACATCACAATTATCATGACCGTTTAAAACAAGACCAGTTTCACTTTCCCATTTAATTTTCATATGTATTTGTCAATGAATATGTGTTGATTACATTGAATTCATTTACATTAAAAAAGTTGATTTACACGATAATTGCAAGGGAAAATCCTCATTGTTTCTCACTGTTTTTCGGTATTTAGTGTGACATTTATGATGACCTGTTTCATGTGACATTTCATACCACTGGCACAACAAATAAATCGTTTATTTTCTAACTAACTTATCAACAGAGAGGTAAATTATGACATCGGATGAATCTCCAAATGAAATTCATTTTAATTGAAATACAGGTGCCGTCATAATCTGATATAACAACGTAACATTTCGTTCCTCCAGTTGTTATGAAGTTAAAATCATTTTTGGCTGTTAAAACCAAACAAAAAAGCTGTTGCAAATCATTTCGAAAACCTAAAATATCAACTCTTAAGTACTCCCCAAAATAGCGTACCTCCTACTAACTAGTGTCTGAGATTCCAAACATTTCTGAAGATATCCCTGTCAATTCTCGTCACAAAATATTTTGGTTACTAGCAAAATCGTTACATTGTCAACAAAAAAGTTTGTGCAAATTCCAACGTTCGCCCGTGTCGGGATCATATTGCAAGCCTGCATGCACTGTCAAGTGATCGTCACATGACACAGACAGTCATCAGCGCGCTTGTGCAACGCCGACTTGGCATGCTGGTGCTATTTTGTGAATGGTCCGCTAGGCTGGCGCGCTGTGATGTCATCAACATACATTAGCACACATGTACAGCTCAAATCACAAAATTGGATGCGGGGATTTTGTTGAAATTTTTGGCATAAATGCTTCGTGACAACAAACTTTCTTCCCATTTCACTTGAATAAAAATGTGAATCGGCATGTACATCTAAGTACACGTATCTCTGCAACTCTGAATTCTTTGAAATTTTCTTCATTATCCAGTAAAGACAGAAATTATGTTTTTAACTTTCAAGTAGGCCAGTGGGTGCATGACAAGTTTGACAGTCCAACCTCGTTAATAACAGCACTTTAAATGCAAGATTCTATGAAAGACGCTTAAGCCCAATCCAATTATTTGAGAAGGGTAGTTTTGCCAGCTAAACTTTGAAATTAAATCATCCGCAAGAATTCTTTTTTTAAGCCCAAATCCTTAGTTTTTCTACATTTTCATTATAAATCCCCAAAGTTGAACCCACTGCAATATGTGCAATGTTTGGTGACAACTGTAATGCTTAATGACATCAAAATTGCTTCGCATTAATTCCCATTCATCGGAAATATGGACAGGTTATAGAGTACATTTGTATCCCTAATTTACTAAAAATGACATGCAGAGAACCATCATATTTGGTTTCTCTGTTACATGTCAAATAATTTCCTGCACCACTGCACAAATTGAGTCTGTACACTTCAAGTAGTTATTCAAAGCAAAATCATTTCCATTTACCCGGTGTACATGTATTGCATGTACATGTATGTATTATCAATTACATATCAACAAGTTCTGAATTTGTTTAGACAATTTTGAAATTTTGACCACCATGTCACACATTTGGCCCCCTATTTAAAATAAAGACCAAATTACATCATCAATTCTTCTAATCTGCAAATATGCAGGAGAATAGCTTACCACTGTTCCAGTGTCCATAGTGTCTGCAGATGCTAGTCATCATACGCAGTCTTCAGTACATGATTCCCTCGGCCAACCCCTAGAGTGGTAACTCCTTCATGGCCTTGCTCTCAGGTCATCTGCATCGTCCGAAGGGGTTGAGTTCCACTCCTCTTCCTCAGTCTCTGGTTCAGCAAACACAAGGGGAATTGTTACTGCTAGGATTTTGAGGGGAACCAATCAACATTGCGAAGTGCGGTTAACTTAAATGAGCACAAATCACTTGGTGCAAAGTCACTGGGTTCAGGCACTATCCTATGACCCATGGCTGGGCTAAAGCGTCTACATCAAAAATCTTTGATTTATGCCTCACAATAATTTGCCTTGTGGTTAATCAACACGTGTATACATGTACATGTACACAGGTAAATGTAATTTAGTGGAGTATCCTGAAGTGCCTGGGGGAGCCAGTTACATGTACATTGCAATTTCTGTGTTTCGTGAACACCCACAACATTACGAGTATGTGTGACCAGCTCCAGAAAAATGGGTAATAAGTCGCCAGATTCAGGTTATGAATTTTTGATATGGCTGGATTCTATCAAAAGCTGCAATGTGATAAGGTACCGGTATACGTGTATGAATGGCCCCTGCAGTGTGCCACATTCCGGATACATGTATATAGACATTTTATCCACATTTTCAGATTCAATAAGGACATTTTTTTAGAAAAAGCTCATAAAGTGCAGCGCTTAGACATGTTAGAAACACAATGCTTTGTAGATGTAATCAATTTTTCATCTTTATTCATCAGTGTCCATGTTTGTTGTCACAAATTCTGAAAATATAAATATCATACAAAGCATGAAAGGACATAACACAAAATCACTTTTTTGAAGAAATTTTGCCGTCTCCAAATAGAACAGGCCATTACGTGTTTTGGCATTGGGTGACTTATCACCCTTTTTTGCAGAGCTGGTAGGCATGCAGCCTGTGGTTTAAATAAAGCATGAGAACACTTCACATACATGAACATGTACCTGTACATCGGTAGAGTACATGTACATGTACCTACCGGTACAAGGTTGTTTCCCTTCTTCAATTGAAAAATACTGCCGACAGAACACTTTCATGCCAACACAAACATTACTCTCTGGTCTCCATCTGCATGATAGTTATACACGTAGCCTCCATCCACCTTGAGCATGCAATTCTGCTCTTCTGTAGTTCTTTGCTCTTAAGCACCTCCTCACCGAGTCGAAAAGAGCCACGTTGGTCAAGAGTGTTCATTTTGTTGGTAGCGACGTGACTGTGACATGTGCACTTCCTAGTCACTCGTGAACCAGCAAAGTTCAGTTCCTACCAAAGGAGCCTCCATTGCCAGGAAAATTGCGCCCTCTCTTGGTCCAGCTCGGGGCCCATACTGATACACATGAACAAGTTGCTGAGTGTTCATCAAGGGCATGCCAAAAATGTCAAACCATCAGGGCAACAGAACTGCAATGTGACAGTGCATTGAACTTGCCGGCCCCTTACTGCCGTAAATCTCTTCCACATATCTTTTTTAAAAAATGAAGAGACAATTTGCATCGGCTCCTGAGGCCAGGATTTATGTTATTAAAATCACCATCACAGGCATGCAACTAGGACGTTGACAAAAAATGAGGAAATTCCAATCTTTACAAGAATTTGTACAGCGTCTTTCAGCTTTTCAGATATGAAGTGAAAAGTGAGGAAATTTAATCAGCTGATCCGAAGAAAAGTGGCACGCCAGTCTTCAGTACAAATTTGCAAAGACAAACTTCATTCGCTCCCGAGGACAGGATTTCTGGCGCCAACAGCATCTCCAAATACTTGAAACGACAGTAGGCAGTCACTACAGAAGACAGATTTCTCCTGGATGGACAGCACCTGTTCCTCTTACTCTCACTACCATCTCCGCTTCTTTCTGCTTTCCAACAAAAGCCGGATATTATAAAATTAAAAAGTAATCTGGACTTTAGAGATACCCGGTAGAAAGACCTCATTTTCTCCATTAAATGTGTCCAACTGTACACAGAAGAGCAATTATTTCAGAAAAGAAGCATTACCCGAACCATTTAGGGTATTTTCGCTGGAAGCCATGCAAGACACATCAGTTTGCATTACCGCTGGGCGATTATCTCGATTAATCGTTATTAGTCCCTTCTACTCGTTGCACTAATCATGGACTTCCAACTATTCGATTAACCCCAACTCCCCAGATCCTTTTTGCAGGAACCTTCCTCAATCCTCCAGAATCCTCCAACTTGGGGTGAAAACAATTAGATTCTTCCTCAAACCTCTGAAATCCTCCAAAATTTCTTGAAACTGTTGCTTGGAAGTGTGCCTACTGCCTCAATCCTTCAAAATCCTCCGGCAATTCCTGTCATTATGTTGAGTCAGTGTGAATGGCTTTCTTGGGCAGTGCGGTTAATTCAAAAGAAATATCGGGCTGAATTTCTGCATGGCTGAGCAGGAACAACACAAGGTCTAATCCACGACCTTCACTCGTGGCATCCTTTGCAATCAGCCATGCACTTTTGCCATTCACCCTCAATCCTCCAAAATCCTCCAAAACCGCCCGAAGGATTTTGAGGGATTGAGGAGGGTTAGGGTTAATTGTGCCAGCCCGATTAGTAGCTGTGGAATTACGTGCGAGTAGTGATTGTTATAGAGTACTGATTTACCCTAACCCTCCCAAATCCTCCAATATCCTTTTCTGCAAAGTGGAGGAATTTGGAGGATTCAGGATGTATGGCAAAATTGCATGGCTGATTTTGAAGGATGCCATACGTGAAGGTCGTGGATTAGACCTTGTGTTGTTTGTGCTTAGTCAAGCACAAATGCAGCCCGATATTTCTTTTGAATCAACTGCACAGCTCAAGAGTGCCATTCCCACTGCCTCAACATAATGACAGGAATTGCCAGAGGATTTTGAAGGATTTGGGCAGTTGGGCACTCCTCCAAATGACATTTTCAAGAAATTTCGGAGGATCTTGGAGGATTTGGGCTGATGGCCATTTTTTTCATGTTGAAAATTGGAGGATTTCAAAGGATTCAGGATGGTTCCTAGATGTAGTAAACAGTTGCAAACACACTGTACACCATGGGAGTAGTGACAAGCCACTTTACACAATCCAGGGCACACCTGTTTCATTTTGGCAGCTTGCACTGACAGGTTTGTGGTCAAACTGGACAGTTCAGTTGCAAGCTTGCCAGGTACCCAGTGTAACAAGATCCTGCAGGTCAACTCTCCCCAAGGCCAAACAGCCTGGGAATCTGTGGTTGCCAGTCACCAAAAGATCCAAAAGTGGCATTGTTCAATGGGACTATCTCTCATCTCATATGGAGTCAGAAATGAGACGGCCGAATCCACACGGTCTTCCTTGTAGCACAGCTACACTGCTGCAGAACTGAGCATGTGCATTAACGAGCAGAAATTCACAGGTATGCTGTGAAAGCATCACTTATCCATGTACGCGTAGAACAGAACAACAATGGTGTAGCACCCACGAAACATTATTGCACGCTTTCCTCTGACTTGTCTGACTCACGTGTAGCACTGGGTTTGTGCACAACTAAATGGTGTAGCACTTTTTGCTACACGCCACGGCCCCTTCCTGTTTCATTTTCCCGTGTAGCACTGTGTAGCAGCGGGTTTGTGCACAAGTCAATGGTGTAGCACTTTTTTGCTACACGCCGCGGCCCTTACTTTTCTTGCGTCTTCGTCTAGCCCTGTGTAGCATTAGTGTTCACTTAACATGCTTAAAGGTCTGGTTCTTAGACCATCCGATCGGCTGTGCCTGAATCCTATTGCATATCATCTGACTAAACATTCTGTGTAGCATGCAGCGCTGCTACACACACAGGTTCTGCCTTCTTCGGTCTCATTTCTGGCTGGGTATAGTCTTTCTAAAAAATATGAGACAGGACAGAAAACTGTTTGATCTCGGAAAAAATGTCAAACAGAAAAAAAAATCATTTATTCAACAACACAGAACCAATCTGGCAAAAAGTAATCTGTTATTTCTGAGCTAACTGTGAACTTAGGGAAAACTACATGTACATGTACTCTTTTTAGAATTCAGCTAAACCAATGTGACCAAAAAAAATTAAATAATAATAGAAAATCAAAGAAAAGCAACAACCAAAAACAAATGAAAATACGTCTGATTGTAAACCTGAGACCTGGAAATACAAATTTTAAACTTTTAAACACAGTAGACCTTAAGGCAGGTTCCTCAAAATATGGACCATTAGATAATGTTCAACTTATTATTTGGAAAAATATTTTGTGAAGAAAATTAGTAATACCTAAAAAACTTTAAATGACCAGCAATTTTCAAATAGAACTCCCCAATTTTCATCCTGTATTATGAATGTTCCGGTTAATCGAGTGTGTTTTCACTTTCACCTTCAACTGAATTGGACGTTAAAAATATGCTTCAAAACTCTGCATTGAAAACTTCATTTCATGATCCAGCTCCCGCAACTGTAGTAGCTACATGTACATGTAACTGTGCTGAGGTGCTGCTTCCAGTTAGTACTGACATTATAAATACATACAAGTCTTTAGAAACTGGGTTTTTTATTGATACATGGCCGAATGCATGATTCCTAAGAAAGTTAATCTTGATTTTATTCCAGAAAACGCTCGTCTGATTAGTAATTTGACGTTTTTGTCTAAATTGGTTGAAAGGGCTGCTTTTAATCAGTTTCATGAGCATTCAACAGCCTATGGTTTATATTATCCATTTCAATTGGCACATCGGAAGCATTTTAGCACAGAAACAGCATTGCTGCGTATTCAGAAAGACATTCTTTTGAAGTTGAATCGTCAACATGTTGTTTTGTCGTGTTGCTTGATTTAAGTTCTGCTTTCGACAAGGTTAATCATGATATTTTGTTGGACCGGCTTGAATATAGATTTGCAGTCACTGGTGTGGCCTTAGATTGGTTTAAATCATATCTGAGAGGCCGTAGTCAGCATGATTGTATTAATAACACTCTTTCTGGTCGGTTTGATTTGACATGTGGGGTTCCATACGGGTCCTGTCAAGGACCGTTATTACTTTACATTATATGTTTCCATACTTTTTGATGTTATTCATCCTCATCTTCTGGATGTGCACTGTTACGCTAATGATACACAATTGTACCTTTCCTTTAAGCCGGGTAATTCACTTAAGACGCAGCTGTTGCTGCTTTAGAAAGTTGTATATTGGATATCCGTGAATGGTTATGTCATGATACCTGTAGGTTGAATTTTAGATACTGATAAAACTGAATTCTTGGTTTTAGGGACCAAAAAACAATTGGAAAAAGTTTATCATGTTTATATTCCTAATATTTCAGTTGGAGTGTCTAATATCAAACCTGTGAAATCTGTTAGAAATTTAGGGGTTTTGTTTGATTGCAGATTAACTATGAATGAACAGATAAATAAGGTATGCTCCACTGGTTTTTATTATTTGCATAATCTCAGGCGGATTAGTAAGCATCTGAGTCAACAGTCTCTTATTACCTTGACTCATGCTTTTATTACCAGTTGATTGGATTATTGTAACAGTTTTGATCGTGGGTTGCCTACATTTAAAGCACAACTTGCCAAGCTTCAATGCATTCAAAATGCTGCAGTCAGACTGGTTACATGTACAGTACATGTAACATGAGATTTTGTCGCATTACTCCTTTATTAAAGGAATTACATTGGTTGTCAGTTGAATTTGGAATTCAGTTTTAAATATTACTGATTGTTTTTAAATGCATTTACTGTCTTGC
Source organism: Acanthaster planci (assembly GCF_054643075.1). Taxonomy (NCBI): domain Eukaryota; kingdom Metazoa; phylum Echinodermata; class Asteroidea; order Valvatida; family Acanthasteridae; genus Acanthaster; species Acanthaster planci. The sequence goes on along the minus strand of NC_141786.1, from coordinate 17,467,003 downwards.
ACCGGGTTATTTGACTGATCTCGTTATTCTTAGGACACCGTCTCGGTATAATTTCAGATCATCCAATCAACTGTTGGAATATCCGAGAGGCAAACTTTTGGCAACTTTGGGCAGTCGGTCATTTCAAGCTGCAGCACCGCAGCTGTAATATGCAACCTGCTGATGTCAGGGGTGCGGATTTTATGACGTCATTTAAAACTAAGCTCAAAGCACATTTGTTTATGTAAGCTTTTCTTTAAAGATATGTTTATTAACGGTCTATTTGAGTTTGAGTTGGTCCTTTTCGTGTATGGTGATATTTACATGTAGCTGTATACAGGTAGTTTTTAAAATTGTATATGTCAGTTTTTAGTCACTTACATGTACTAATTGTGAACAGTAATAATTGTTAACTCTGATTTTAGTTGAGCAACTTTATCTTTGTGATGCGCTTTTGAACACTTTCAGTGGAAAGGGCACAATATAAGTGCATTATTATTACTATTATTAACTTTGGGGGTTCATTTTTCCTGAAGTGAACAGCAGTGAATTAATTTCCAATGTTTGATGTAATGAGGGAAGTCATGGCTGATATCTAGAACAATGATGATTGATTCAACCTTTCAACTTAATTGGAGTTAATTAAAGTCTCGAACGTTAGCAATTTTGAGGGACATGAACTCCCTGTTAAAATCAGAGCAAACAGAATTGACTGAGGAGTGATAATCCCTGAGGTTATTTTTCACAGATTTATATGTGGTGAAAGGTGATAATATTTACACATACATGTATTAAAACCATAATCATGAAATTAAAAAGTACCTCTCACAATTAATCAGGTCCCTAAGTCGGCAGTTGTGAATGTCATTCAATTCTGTCATTAGTGTCAAAAACATCGACTGCAAAAAATGTGAGTAAATCCATATATCGATGTATAACACAAGCTTTAAAAAAGAGCGCAAAAAAGCACCGCCAAACCATCCTCCTTTTATGACTGGACCGATCACATTTTCTTCAAGTATTTTCCCGAAAACCGCAGTCCAAATTACCGATCGTGCCGATTTTGCGGCTTCCATCAATCTCTCGCGGTGACGTTAGAGAAACATTTTCCTGCATCCTGGCCTGTTTGACATCAACCAAGATAGTGCGCCCTCTTTTTTATTCGATATTCATGAGCCCCTCACGGAATGGCAACACTCCGCGATTTTTCTCTTCAGAACAAGTTTTTCTCTACGCTACGTGGACTTAATAAACTGAAAGATTAAATTCATCTCTACTACACGTCCTCACTGCTCATGGTCTCCATGAATTACACGGAGCCTCTATTTGCATAAAACTGTGTGCTTAGCCTGTTTAAGAGCAGCTCATACAGTACATGTAGACATTGGGCCCTGTTGCTGTCTAGAGCTACAGGCCCGTGCTGGTCTGGCAGGGTTCAGCGTAATTTTCAAGGTGTTGTATTTACCTCTCTGTCCTCCGTTTCTTCCCAGTTTGGATGCTGTGAAATGCACACATTCTTCATTCAACAATCTTCACCAATGCTCAAAGAGGAGACACATGGACTTTGGTCTATGGATTCAATCATAATAAAAAAAAAATCTAATATTCGAATTTATAAAGCTGGCTAGAATTGCACTAAGCAAGAATTCAGTTTCATGATAATGAGCTGAATGGACAAGGCTGTTTTCCTTCCTCCATGCATGGGCATAATGGGGAAAGGGCGTGCCACTATCAAGTATCATGACTAGGCCTAGGCCCTATGCCTGATTCTGAGCCCGGCCTGGAGGACGGACATGAACCTTCCTCCATGGGCAAATCATTGTATTTCATCAAGTTTCTCCATTGTAAGGCCGGTAGTCATCATTTCAGCAGTAACAGCGACCAAATCTTCCGGCTAAAAACACTCAATCTGACCTGTAAGTGGAGGACAAAAACCACGGTTAATGAGCACGTGCCGTAGGCCAGCGTCTGGATTTTGAAGTGACGTGTCACTTATCACGTAATTGAAAATTGCCGCCAGGACTGGTAAGCCTGACATACGGCTTCCGAAGGTAACATCAGGAGTCGGCTAGGTCAAGGGCTTCACTCCGTATAGGAGACGCACAGACAATGGACCTGGCCGTAGCTCTGGAAAGCAGTTTTGGACAAGGCTTCAGCCGCAGTCAAGTAAATTCGGTTGTGGCTTATTACAAGCGTATGGCCCCGAAGACTGCGCCATGAGTTAAGGTACCGATGCACGCTAGTACACTAGGAACACGACCTTATCCATATTTTAGTTCTGTCCGGCCTTTCGTCTACTCGGAGTGAATACGCGTGAAGAGCAGTGAAATTATCCTCCAAATATCTCGGTAATGAGGGGCAACGAGGACGTATCAGCCAGCAGCAAATGCTTCCCTTGGTGTTAAGAACGTAATGGTGTTTTCAAATTGGACAAAAAATAAAAAGATCTCAAAAATAAATTTGATGAACGTCTGCCCACTTTTTAGACTAGCCTAGTAGTACTATATAGTATATATATAATAATATATTGCTACTGAGCCCTCGGGCCTCGGTACCATTTTGCACTAAGCATGTTTACATGTACCATGTTTACCGCACTTGAGAAAATGACCCTAGGGCCCAGAGGCCAGGCCAGGGTATGTAGGTATGGATGCAAGTGACTGATGGTACATGTACATGTACCCAGTAGAAAATTGAGCCACATATTATGTTTCCAACTTTGTGTTACCATGGTTACACTACAGTCATGACAGAAGCTCTGTCAGACTTTTCAGCTGAGAAAATCCAAGACTGAAGTACAGCGGTTTATAGCTATAGGGGTAATTGCAGAATACCCTGCCACTCTAAACAGTGACATCTGGAATGACTGGTAACAAATGGGTACAAGGTGAAAATCCCTTCAGAAGAGTGTGACATTTTGACCTGCATCTGGCTATAAGGTTGATCATGTGGGGTGCGGGGTATTCCACAGTTGAGCTTAAAAACATTTATAATCGAATTCCAAACATGAATTTGGAAATTAAAGGTTAATAATTCCAAAGGTCTGAGTTTATGTATAAGCTTGGATAAAAATGAGAAGTACAGTGTACTTCCTATTAATTAAAATTGTTTCCTTTGTTTTGGCTTTGGCAGAAAAAAATAATTAACGCAACATGGCAGAGTCTTCAAATGCTGCCTCAATGGATCAAGACACTGCCAGGCAGCTTTTTGAAGAAGGTGCTACGCTACTCTTTCTCAATGTTCCTCTCGGCACTGAATTCGGAATCGACTACAACACATGGAACACGGCCGAGCACTTCAAGGGCGTCAAGATGATCCCGCCTGGTGTGCACTTTGTGTACTACAGTGCGGTGAACGTGCGTGACCGCTGCACTGCACCCCGCATGGGGTTCTTTCACTGCTTCCGGCGGCGGGAGGTGATGGTGCTCAGCTGGAGCAAACGCGACGAGGACGCAGTGGAGCACTTCTTGGAAGATGGGGAAGAGGCCGAGTACCGGGGACGGTTGAGGGAGTTTGACCCCTGTCTGGGGTCGTACCCATACGAAAGCCTGAAGAAATGGGTGTCACTGACCAGCCACATCACGGAAAACTCAGTGAAGGACTTGATGCCATCATGTCAGAGGATCTACTCTGCCCCGCAGCTGATCGCCGATGACGAAACCAGGACAACAGCGGAGAGAGCCAAGCTGGCCGAAAATCAACGTTTGGAACATCCAGAGGGCAGCGGCGTCAGTGCTGAGGACCTGCTACCCAGGATGCACAGCAAGCCGGGGACGGAGATACGCTTCAGCCCCATCCCGGACAAGAACTACCCGGTGGGAGCATCCCCTGCTGAGATCACCAAGTACTCCATGGACCTAAGCTACACCTTGGAGAACATGTTGCGGACTCGTTACCCAGACCGTCCCACTGCTATCCTTGGGGAGATCCAGTTTGCCTTCATCTGCTTCCTGGTTGGCCAGGTCTATGACGGCTTTGAGCAGTGGAAACGACTCGTCCACATCCTCTGTGCCTCCGAGGAATCCCTGGTGGCTCACCAGGACCTCTATGCCAGCTTCATCACCGCCCTCCACTTCCAGCTCAAAGAAGTCCCCGCCGATTTCTTCATTGACATTGTCTCCAGGGACAATTTTCTGACCACCACCCTGCGGGAATTTTTCACCAACTTGCAAGGGGCAGAGGTGGGCCAGCCGTTGAAGGTCAAAGGTCGACGCTTCAAGGAGAGCCTGACCAAGCGATTCAGGTGGGACTTTGACGCCTTGCCGGACGAAGATGCCCCTGTTGTCGTCCAACTCTAAAATCAAACCCACTTGATTTTGCCATCTTGCGTTGTAAATATTTCCAGCATATCGTGATGTACTGTAGAGCTTCCACGTCGAACACAGCTTCTGAAGACCTACTCAAAGTTGGTCATGTGATGGTGAATGGTAGATACTGTTGGTCAGCAGACACTGAAGCCTTTTGAGGCTGTTCATTCATGTACACTGTACATGCTCACTGACAACTTTAAACTGCCGTGCACAGAATGATCAAGCGTAATTTTTCAATCCTAAAATCTTTAGTGCCCTAGACAGTGTCTTAGAGTTGCTTAGTGCTGAAAGCATTTCATAGCAAATACATGTTTGAGGAGAACCAGTCACAGGAGACATTGAATGTTCATTGTTTTTGGCTGGTAACCGGATATTGCTGAGCAAGTATTCTGTCTGTTTTTAGAAAAGCTCTTTGGTCAGCATGTGAAAACATTTCCCGTTTGTGCAAAAGAAATTGAAATGTTTTGCCACTTGTGTGAAAGCATGCAAAAACCATCTCCTGTTGGTTCAAAAAGGTGTGAAAACAATTTTCCCAAACTTGGAAACAGTGCAAACACATTTGATGCACGTGTCTGAAAATGCTTGAAAATTTCAGTCTTTGCCACTTTTGTTAAAAGGCGTTAAAAGTATTTTTCTACTCGAGTGAAAATGCCTTAATAATGGTCTCCCACTGAATTGAAAAGGAACACACTGGGGAGAGAATAAGTGTGGAAAGAATTGACTATAACCAGATGACGGGTTACTTTCAATTACGTACATGTATATCCGTACAATGTACGAGTACATGTACTGTAAGTTTGTGTGGAGTTGGGTTCATGTATCAACTTCCGGTATCAGAACCCATCCTCTTTTTAAGTCTGGAAAAATTAATATAAAACTGCAAATTCACATTTGTCACACTGCCCCTTTTTAAAGAAACTAAAACGTATGTCTAATTTTACATTCTACATTGTCTATTTTAGTTGGACCCCCCATCACTTCAGGATTACAGTTGTTATTCAAAACATTGCATTGTAAGCAACATGTACATGTATGAACCCACAAGGATTGGATAGGAAATTTCAGGTTACTTTGCATTAAATTTGGCTACAAGGGCGGAGTTGATTGTAGAACTTTTTTTTTTTGAGTGGAGGGCAGATCCAAAGGGGGCCAGCTACAAGTAGGGATCTCCCCACCCCCCAAGCTAAAAGTTGTGGTTTTTTATCGATGCCTTTTCCCTTCTTTTAAGAAATTAAGTAACAATTACCCAAAGTGTAACCTCATCCCCTAGATTCATGTAGGTCATCCAAAATTAAAGCACATACAAAATTTCTAACTTTGCTCCTCCCCCCTCCACCAAAATTGGTTCTATTTCAGCCCTCGATAGGGGAATAAGTACCAAGAACATGCTTCTCATTCAGGAAAGGCTTACCTGTACCGTGTGGAGTATCACCCTATTTGGACGGGCCATTACAGTACATGTACTCTACCAATCTTGTGCAATCTGACCCATCACAAGGCTTGTTCTAGCAGCTGGCAATGCAGTGTATGGGTATTCCCATGTTTACGGGGTTGGTTTTCTTAAAGATTGGAGCATACATGTATACAACAAAAACACCAACAAAACGCTCCGTTAGCAAGACTTTGATTGGCTGTGCAAAAAAAGGGGACATTAACCACATCATCTACACGTTCTAAAACATGTTTGTACCAATGCAATTTCACATTCAGGGAATGGCCTCCGTGCCCATAAGCGGCAATACTCCAGACTGATGTACATGTACAAAAACTTCCAAAGATATTTGTGATATTGACTTTTGAATTGTTGGGCTTTACATGTAATTCTAAAGGGTAAACAATAATACTCTCAATCAATTTTACACCAAACAGTTAACACCAGGTTTGAGGCATTTGTTCGTCATCTTTATTTCTCTAAATCGTAAGTAAGCACTTTGTTTTGGATAGAATAAATGTAATAATTATGGAACAATTACAATACACTCAACAGAGTAGCAATGTAAATTTGACACATGTTCGTCATCATTTTTCACATAACAGGCATTGCTTTAATAAGACACAATATACACAAATATATGAGAAAAAAGGCTTTGTAAGTTTGATTTCTTCAACCAGTAAAGTGTGGACAAACATGACTGTCCCTCTGTCACATTCCTTTTACTCCAACCAATGCACAAAAGAAACTGTCCAGGCTGCCACTGCTCTTCCCGATAAACTTCCATTACGTTCAGGAAAGCCCATGGAAAATTTCCATTGTGACTTCCGTGACCAGTATTTAACATTTCGTGTGTAAGAGCCTTCTCGACTTTTTCACCACAATTTTCCCTGTGGTTACTATGTACACATTTTTGTTCCATGTGGCTGTTTTCCCACTCGAACAAATGCCCATTTCAAATGGCAATCCAAAATTAGTACAGTGCCTGAGAGGTTAATTTCTCAGTGTTGAAGTTTGAGTCCGTCCACAAGATTTTTCACAAGCCCTCGCAGTAGATGATGAACAGAGCTGGAACAAGAAGTTGTTCGGGTTCACTTGAACAGCTTGCGAACTCGATGGCTTGTAATGGACTTGACTCACACAATGCTGTTTCATTGAACTTTGACATCATAGCCGAATCTATCCAACCATGATTGATGTGGAACTTCACTCAGAAACATTTGGCAACGAAATCTCAATGAACCAGCCCACCACAAGCTAGCAATGCCTTACATTTTCAGTCTTTTCCCGAGTCATATTGCTTGTCTTTACTAAATTCAATCCAGCCCTCACAATATTTATTTACAAATAATAGATAGTACTTATGAGCATGTCATTTTTATTGAAGCAAACGGTAAGCAAAATAAAAACATTTAAAAATACATCCAAAAACACAAGGCGAAACCATCTGTGTATTTCATAGAAGGTCCTAATCTCTTTTTTAAATCTATGTACAATGCACATTACCGACAAGAGAACATACTGCCAACTTCTATTCTGTCTTAACTGGAGTAGGGACTGCATAGGCACAACTGCGCCCCACAGTGGCAAAAACTTCAGAAGCGCCCTGATGTTGCCGGGCTGCACAAATAGTGAAGGTGAGTGCTGATTTCCTGATCTGTTGATTGGAAAGTGCTGAGAGAAACAGTTTCAGCTGATCTCTTCACTACAGAGTGCTCAGGAAACCAGTTTTAACTGATTCCTCTATTGAAGAGTGACCAGGGAACCAGTTTCAACTGACATGACTGATCCCTCTCTTGGAGAGTGACCAGTAAACCAGTTTCAACTGAACCCTCTATTGGAAAGTGCCAAGGGAACCAGTTTCAGCTAATCCCTCCACTGGAGAGTGGACTAGCCACATCCAAACATTGTGGCCGTGGCTAGCAGTGTCACACATGCCTATGGGAAGTGGCCAGAGCTTCTGCCCCCTGGCTTTGATGGAGGTACATGCTAAGTTCCGGCTACAGCCACATTGGATGCCATGTCAGTCAATGTAGTTGAGTCCTGTCCCCGGTCCCCTCACGAGGCCCATCATTGGTAACCAGTGAACAGCTACAAAGAAATGCTATTTGTTGCTGTTCACCTGAAGAGTTGGTTGATAAACTAGCAAGGGCTTCCGATGGACTCAACTCAGCGCGGTGGTTGAGACCGAGTCAAGCTACAGCTGAAACCAACAAGTTTCTATACGAAATGCGCCCTAGCCGTAGTTAGCACTCTTGAACAGCACTATCTCTTATGCACACAATCCATACTTCAGTTTCTAGCTTTCCCTTAAGAAATGTTGACAGCAAGGAAACAAAATGGCGTTTCACTTTTTTTTCTTACAAACAGTAAAAGCATTCAGTATAAAAATGAAAGCATTATTTCATAAACAAGGCTGACACTTTGGGATGGAACAGTGGTTTTGAATGATTTGACGTGATGTAAACATCTGAAACTAGCAAGCCCCTGCCCAAAAATCCATGAACTTCCTCAATTATTAGGGAAGAATGTCCCAAATATGAAGGCTTGTTTAAATCTTAACACAAATTCCTAGAAAGTGGGCACACAGGGGGAGGGGCTAATTTGTAGCGGGGGGAATGGATTGTTGAGAAAACAGGATTTGAGTGTTCAGATGTCTGAGAGTGTCGTTTTCGTCATTCGCTGGCAAACTGCCTTGACCATCCATTCCACACATAAAAAGAAAAACTTTGATTTTAAGTACATGCCGAAGTGATTGTCAAACTGGTGACATAAACGTTCACAATTAACAGGAATTCTACACATTGCTGACAAATTTAATGAAATTAAAACCTATAGAGCAACCAGTATTCTATCGTGTGCCAGGCATCAAGGGCAAAACAAGAACCACAATTTCTTTTTGGGAGGGCAAGGGGGCGTGAGGCTACATTTTCAGGCTTTGTCCGTGGCCTCTGGAAGGAAGAGAAATGAAGCTGACCAGAAAAAAAAAAATCCCCTTTCTCTCTATTCTCAAATAAGGAAAATGGCTTCCCCCTCCCAAGATCTTCCCTTGCCCGAGTTGAGACAAATTTGCGCCACCAGGAAGAATGAAACAGGAAAATGGAAATTATACAGTGAGCTGCGATCGTCCAGTCATGTGGAAATGATGTTTACAAAAAATATCATTTAAAACAGTTGGCACCGAAACATCAAAGCTGAAGCCCATAAAACAACATGTTACACTTTTTTTTCAGTCAACTTGTCTTCAAACCAGTCCGAAAATGCATTATGGAATCTGACCAATGGAAAAGTGAATTATTTATTGTGTCTGGCATTTCTTGACAAAAAAGGAGGGCAATTTATCAATCGGTCACTGACTGGATGATTACCGTAGAGAGGAGAAAATTTCTGTCTTGAAGTGAACAAAGGGTGTTTTTCCAGTTTTGCGGTGTCATCAACTTCCATGTCTGACTGTAACTTCATTTCAAGTCTGAAATTTCGGCTTCGCTTTGCTCTAGGAATAAGGAAGTTAGCTTTAAAAGCACAGGAAACTTGTCAAAGATGCTCTCTGCGGACGTGCAAAGAAAGGACCAAAAACATAAAGACCTGGTCTAATAACTACTTGCACAATCATGACACGTACAATATAGTACCCAGATAATCGGTTTAGAAAAACAGCAATATATACTATATAGAAAAAAGCATCATATTTTTGGTTACACAATCTACATAAATATCACATAGATTCAGAGGCCACACATACCCAAAATCTTGTTTACTGGGCCCACAAGCGTATGTTCTGCAGCATATTGCAAACAGCAAAAATCATTTGCAATCTTTAAATATTCTACAAAGATATTTCTTTTACTGAGAAGAGTATTTTGCTGTTGCCTAGTAATTTTAAAGCGCCTGGGTGATTCGGTATATCCCCAAAAGAACTATTTACATTTTTTCTTTAATTCCTTCTCTAGAATATAATGCCTAGTTACCGTCTCGCTTGGGAAAAGTTACGTCTGAGCCACGTTTGGCTTTCTGTTGACAAAAATAAGTGATGTTCTTTTTTTCTTCTTCTTTTTGGCACAAGTATGTACATGTCAGCGCAGCATAAGAGGTCGCGGCCTTAATACCAGCCACCTGATTGTATGCAAATCAGTACAACCTTTGACCTTAAGTACCAAGAAACTCGTAGCTACAGAGGGCCAGCCTCACAGGTGACGTCTTGTGGCTACTGAACAAAATGGCGTCCCCACCACACGTCCTATTCGCCGCATAGCAACAATTTTAAAAAGAAGAGCGGGAAGGGAAGAAAAAAACAAATCAATTCATTCCATAGTGCATGCTGAACATGCTAACTGGAACCAACCAGTGTGCGGGGCACCAAGGAAATGCATGAGATCTCACTGGTAGGCAAACACCTTCCAGGCATATAGCGCCCTCAGCCAGTGTTGCACAAAGCGAATGGATACAGAATTCCATTACTGGATGTACTGGTGGACAGAAACCGAGACAGCAGAAATGCCGCTCCAGCAACGCTACCAACTGAGACATCCGGGTGTGCATGTACTGTATCTTGAATAGTTCTGCATAACATATTGACTTCTCGTTTCTGCTTGGGCACGTAAAGTTGTCGTTGCGCTGACCTTATGTCGAAGTCGCAGGGTTGGAGAACCCCCGGAGGATTTTCCGGGCCATGGTGAGGTCGTTCTGAGAGATGTCCAAGGCTTTCCGGATGTCGTCCATTCGGTACCCCTCCCGGACCAGTGTCTCCATCTTCCCTTGCACTGTAGTGGGATCGCCCGCACCGGCGCCGGCAACCTTGGTCGGCTGGAGTACACCATTGGTGGGCGGGGAGGGCACTTGTCGCTGGCCCAGGGGCAGAGCTTGGTCGCTGGAGGGTGCTGGGCTGGACGTCGGGCGGGGTTGGGTCGGCAGGGGTGGGGGCTGACTGGATTGCTAAAGCGCAGAGAAAAACAAGCAGTATAATAAATGAGGCGGAGGGAAAACCACAGGCGTTATATGTATCACTCTGGCAGAAGTTATGATTGTGTCCACTGACATGAACTAAATGCGAGGGTAGACACAGTTGACGCCATGCACAATGAATTAAAAACCCTGGCTTGACTGAACTGGGGGGGGGGAGAGAATTCTCAGCGAGGCTGCACAAGGTGTGGAAAACCTAGTTCTTAGTTTAAGAAAAGTTCAAATGTGAAAAATCACAGCGTTCCAGAAACTGAAATCCCATCATTAATGGCTGGTTCATACTTGGCCCAAGAGCGCACACCAACATTAAACTGTGACATCAGATCAAATATTTTTAATACCTGTCAGATCATTTACATTTGTACATTTTGAACACATTTCATCTCAAAGGGAATTTTGCAGTAGATACGTCGTGACGTCATAAGCTATTTACTTCCCTGTCACGTTCACCTGAAGTACGATTTGTCCTTGACTCTTGAGATGGTTTGCTTACCTGCAGAGGTGGCCGGGTACCCATAGGTGGGAGGGGTGGAATGTCGTAATCTTCAGGGGTTTCTCGAACTGGAAACAGAGGAGACAGAAGGAGATGTACATGTAGGATTTGTCTTTGTGTGAACAATGCCTACCTTTGATTTTGCCCTTTCTTTTTTTTCCACTTTTTTTGCAGGGGTGCGGGGGGTAAGTGCCCCCCTCCCCTTGCCAAACCCCTGGTTACACATCACTAGTTTCAGGTGATGTGAGAGTGCTTGGCTCTTCTTGCAGAAGAATCAGAATTAAGCCTTTGCCCAAAATTGAAGCTACAGGCCTTAACAATGTTCTGTTTACTGAAATTTCTCTTTCAACACTTTGATCGACGTGACATTTACGGCATATTTTCTCTGATGACTTTCTTTTTTTTTTTTTGCTGCAGTACAGTGAGGTCTGAACAGTCAGGACCCCTGCAAGTTCCTGTTACCTGTACTCTTGAGACCGAGTTGTAAAATTTCCCGACCTCAAAGTCTCAATACTGAGACCGGTCCAGAGATCTACATACATATCAGTGTGCTCTACTGACCTGGCATTCTGGGCTGTTGAGTTGTCACTGGGGCCTGTGAGTTCATGGATAGGTGCGGGCGTAGTGGTGGGATATCGTAGTCCTCTGAGGGGGAGGCCCTGCCACCTGGGGGTGTACAAAAACAGGAAGTGGTTGAGTGAAAATAGTCAAGGCTTTAATCATTATTGTTCTTCAGCACTCAGCCATCTTGGAGGGCAATACTATCAGCAACATGTTCAGATATTTTCAAGAGCACTTAAAGTCAGCCATCTTTGATGGCAATGTGGTCGGCCATTTTAAAGGGCAACACACTATGTTTTGCAGGCAGCACACACAAAATTTTCTTGTCTGAACAATAGCAAAGCACTCCGCCATCTCTGAGGGCGGTGCTTTCTAGACTTGGCCATTTCAGAGAGCAAAACACTCAGCCATCTTGGGGAATAACACTCCAAGCTAACTTCGAGCGTGACAGTTTTGCTGCACTGGGGCAGGCTCACAGTTTGGCTTCTTGAAACGCATCAATATTATTTTGACTGACCTCGCTAGATTTCTCAGAGAAGCTCATATTCCTTACCAATCCCACACACTCATTAAATTTATAGAGCTGTACAGAATATGTTTTTACAATAAAGTGCATTAATTGCTGCTAGCAAATCACACGATGACTGATGGATAAAATGAACGTTTTGCAAGAAAACTTTGCCATTGGAGGGTGCTGCCACAACTCCAAACTGTGCATTTTAGAAATAATCAACAAAAAATACTTTCAAATATTTCCACCAATAACCTCAACTTTGTTCTAGCGAAATCACATTTTGTGGATAATTTTTGCCTTGGGCTCAGAACGGTAACAATATTTTGAAATATTTAATATCTATCTCAACTTCTAGGTACATGTACGTTTACTCTGTAACATAACTACTTCGTCAGTTGTTTTCACAATTATTCTTTAACCACTTCGAGCTGGGGCATTTTTCAACATTGAGGATGCTGGGCCGGCATGACTATCATTTTTTCCGTTTTCAAAATCCTTCAACAATTCATCATCCATTTAACAGTCGTTTATAGCCGCATGGAGTAATCTTCAGGCACCACTCTAAGTTGACAGGTGACCATCATTGACACCCGAGTATTTCAGCTAGGCCTGCAGCCTTGTAAACAGAGCCCAGATTGTGCGGTGTTATACAACTGTCTTTTGTTCACGAACCTGGCTCAGTGCACTGCTGACCTCTTTTCAATAGGGGCCAGATTAGCATGCAGCGGTGCTGTATGGCTCATCGCTGCGGTGGTGGAGAGCTTTTGTCCCCGGTGGTAATCCGCTTGCTCTAAATACCCCAAACCCTGGTATACGGTTTCAAAATAACGCTGGATTATCACCACTTTTGAGAGTGAAAAATGCTGGTCATGCCCAGCAGCCTGGTCTTTTGTTCGGAGTACGGTCTTTTGTTACAGGGCCCTGTTTCCTTTGTCCGAGTTCGGAGACCCCGGCCACACATATAAACCATATGGCTCCGATTTCGGAGTCCCCGGCTGGTAGTGGTTAAATGCAATACAATGTATTTTCCCTTTGAATACACGGTCCTTCCAACTGAAGATTATGTGTTCATGTACTACACCATTTCGAAGGTAAAGATGTACAGTAACAAATTCACGTGACAACAAAATGCACTGGGGCTGTGACAGAGTTGTCTATAAAGTGATTTGCCAACTGGACACCACATGCGCCATGTTGCTGCCTTATATACCCAATTGTGGTTGAGTCCATTTCCATGTCACGTCAGAGTCCACTATTTCTTTCCCTCCTCTACAATCACGTTGCCTCCATACTCAAACTTAGACTGGCGTTAGTTTGAAGGAGACAAATTTGTTGTATAGATAAAGGTAACTCGAACAATGGCCGCTCTACTTTGCATGCAATTTTGCAAGACGTCTTGTGACATTACCGATACCCACGGTCGGCACACTTTGATCTGTCAATCTAGAGCATTCTGGGAACATGCAAACAATCTTTGTCTTTAATAACAAGGAAGTGCGCGCGACGAACAAAGCAAAAGTCAGCTAAGACAGTTTCCTTGTTCATGTAAGGGAGCACCTCAGAAGTTCTTGTCGGGTCGGTGAGACCAGTGAGATTTGAGTGCAGACTGTGCCGAGACAGCCCTGCGGTAGGAATACTGTAATCCCTGCAGGACACAAGCAGGTTCTCATAATGAAAATATCCAGCGCTCAGAACGGAATGTTCCACCCATTCAAAGTTGTGCATACTGTCCAGTTGGGCTCACTTCAAGTCAACTCTGCACATAAAACAAGTACAAAATTCACAATTGACAGTGACTGCACCTCACAGTCAAACTTGCTTTCACTGTGGCCACAAGTTGGCTTTGAGAAGCTTGAGGGGCATACTTGGACCAGTAGGCATTGCTGACCACTATGTGATATGTGCCGGCACTGCTAGCCACTACATGCATTGGCCTTTATGCACTTCTGGCCACTCTGTGAATATTAAACTTGGCCTGTACACACTGGTGAGCACTATGTAAATAGGCCTTCGTGTACAGCTGGCCACTTTGTGGAGACACTGGCCTTTAAGCATTGCTGGCTACAATGTGCAGTCACATGGAGGCCAAACCACACAGCGGATGCAGGATGTACATGTACATGAAAGCATTGTAACATCTAGACTGAGAATGAGATCGGCCGCTACCAAATGGAAGCAAACTGCCTCAGTCGGCTGCTCGGCAAGGACGGGTGGCCCCCACAGATGGCTGTCACAATGGAACTGGTAAACTTGGGGAGGAGAGAGGGGCAGGATAAACAGGCTGGCGCCATGGAAACCTGCAGCTACATCAGGTTTGCAGCTAGCTGGGCAGGATTGTAATTCGGCAAAGGTATCTGACCCTCTGACCTTTAACCTCTGACCCAAAGGGAACGGGAACTACATGACAGGGGTGACTGCAAAGTATGAACGCTGGCAGGAGGCACTCCTTTGCTAACAGAAACCACTATGAGTGACTTGTGACAAGACTACCACAGATGACGGCTTTAAAAGGTTGAATTTGGACAGGGGACAAATCTGATTAATGGCAGACAGGTTGTGGCTATGTTTAGGCAGCACACTCTAGGTCTGCCAACAGGCCATTGGTCTGCAGCAGGATGCTTTGCTTCTGGGTTCCAGACCCAAAGCGCAGAGCCTCTTGTTTACAACCCATCAGCTCGACAAATAAGCCCCAGCACCACAGCACAAAACTGTCCAGATCATCCCAAAACTAACATTCCAGAAATGTTACACCAGAAATGAACTCAAACAAAATTGTCTTTAATAGCGTGCGTACTTGAGGCTTGGCCCCCTAGTTTCGTTGACTGCATGTAGACTCGAATGTCAAGCGTGATTTATGTGTCTTGTCAAGCCCCGAAGAGGTGGACTTTTCTTAAAGTAACCAAATGAAAGATCAAATCATCTGTGATACTGCTAAAAATAGGACAATAAAAAAATTTAAACTCATACAAAAATATAATCTGTGTGCAAATGCAACAGAAAGATTTGGATGTTACTTTTGGGATGCCTGGAAAGGTAACATCTTGGGCCTAGATTCTACATCTACATCTTTGGCACAAAAAAAGAAAAAGAAAAAGGACTGGGTGAAGCAGAAGGGATGCTCGTGCACAACTTACTCAATGACGAGCGACCCATTCTGCCGAGGAAACACAAAAGGGGCAGGGCACAAAGGGATGAGGGGTGGATTAAATAATACGTGTGCCTGAAAACACTGTGCACTGTGAATGAAATGGAATACTCCAGATCAATGCCCATGACAATAACCATTACAAAGGATTTTGAACCCGACCATTTGTAAAAACTTTCGGGTGTGTTTTGCCGTTTCCGATCAAATGACGGTGAGCACTTTCATCTAATCTTTTTCAGCTCTTTCTTTTGGTTCTGAGCGCACCTGAATGAAAATTTAGATTGCTTCTACTCTTGATCTCATCCCTTGCTTTTTGTTTTAAGAAAATGCATCTACGGTGGAAGTTCAACCATGACTGGATGAGTGATTTTGATCGTCTGCTAGGCAAAATGACCTAGAGGAAACTTTGGTCAATCCCGTGAATACGGGGCCAGCTGAGTGGCGCAAGTCAGCAAAGTTTAAGAGTTTGACCTCCTGAGGACACCTTGTCCAAAACACCACTCCATGAAAATCGGCAGGGAGCCAGTAATCGGCAAAATGCGCCACCTGACAATTTTGCTGGTAGCTTGTTCTTGCCGAGCAGCAAAAAATCAGCCAGGAACCGGTCACAGCAATGTGCTTCACATGACACTTTGGCTGGTTAAAGCCCTTCATGCTTTCTCTGGATTACCAGCTCCGCTATTTTTCCCCTGGACACTGACTGGCCAAGGAAACGTGCAGGGCGAAACTTGACCAGCCCAGACCAGCAACCAGACTTAAGGACAGCAACTCAATGGCCACAGTGAAAGAAACTGCGGCCCGAGACCTTGACTTGAACAACTATGACCAGAAATCTAGACACAGGTCCCTATATGAGCAACAGAGATAACCGATGACAGTAGAGTGCGTTGGACATACCCGTAGTTGACTTGAACAGGTTGCGATCTATCACTGTGCTAAATTGCAGTGCAACATGATGGGTTTGATTCCTTATAAAGTAAAAAAAAAATAAAAACAACAAAAAAAGCGTGCCGATCTTACAAGGGGCCAGAAAAGCAAGCTTGACTGCACAGGATTCGTTTTCTTTTTTTTCTTTTTTGTGAACTAATGCTCAACTGAACTTTGGAACACTGACAGGTACATGTATGTACATCCTTCGAATTGCAAACAAAAAACGTGTTTTTACAGTGTACATGTGCCTTCGATTTCCACAGGCTTATTAAATAAAAACCATCTACACAGAAAAAAAAACAAGACAAAAAGTGAAACAACAGCAGACAGAAATTCATGGAGAATGAGTGTAAATGTACATGTACATGCCTTTCACACTGATTCCAATCAGGATTTGGCAGGAAGGAAAAAAGGGTTACTATTATTAGCAATCAATGTAAAGTTGTATATTTTTGTTTTAGCATGTTTCACGAACACTTGTGCTTAGAGCAGGGTTCCAGAGGATTCTAAACAGTAGCTGAAGCTTTTGCTACAAAAAAATGCACAGGACTTTCTCCAAAAAGCTTTCATGCACCCAAGTTTTTTTTTCAGTGATTAATCCAACTCAAGGTAAAGTCATTGCAACTGAAAGTTAACCTGGGAATGGGAAATTCTCTTCGCAATTTTTCCCTTCCCTGAACTTCACTTTCATTTCACAGAGCGTGAAAAACTTATCCCACAGTGGGAAATCATGGTTGCAGATTTTCCCACAGGTGAGAAAACATTCATGCCTTTTCAAATCAGAGAGAAATGTTTTTCACACACTGTGAAAAGTGAGTTTGAATGTGAAAGTGACCTCTTTTACCAAAATTTCTAACCACAATTCACTTTCACTTGCAATGTATTGAATATGCCTTGGGATAATTTCCACTTGCTGGTCAGACAAACACCCCTTCCCAATATTGTTCCTCTGTACTGCTGCCTGCCACTTCCTGGTTGGAAATCAGTGGAGTGCTCCAGGTCCTGTACCCATCAACCACACTTGCATACAGGGGTGCGACAAGCTCCAATTAGAAGCCATTTTGGTTCCCTCATCAGGAGTTTACGCTCCCAATGATCAATCTTCTGGCGATTGTTTGTTGTTTGGTCAGCTTGGACACAAAATGGCATCGTACTCTACATCATACGCAACCTCATGTCGCAACTCTGTCTGCACACTGCTCTGCTAACAACTACGTATTCGTGAGACCTGGAAAGCCTAGCTGGCAGCATGTTACTTTTTATAAAGCAGTTTTTCCTCTTGCCATACACAAGAGATAACTGTGCTGCTGTGGCACCACACTCATGCACTGTTCAAAACTTGAGCAAAGGGGCATAATGTGCAACATCTCATACTGTACATGTACGTGAGCACACGATCCACATGCAAGCACGGCGCCACCAGGACACACTAACGAGAGAGGACACCGTGATGCGATGATATCACACTCGTGAGTGCTTGAGTGCATACTCAACCCTAAAACTGCCAGGTTATTTTGGATCATTTCATGTCAAGGGTGGCAGGTACCCCCCTCCCCCCACACTTTGCTGATTAATTTCAAAATGATGGTAGCACGCATGAAAGAAAACTCCTTATCAGTGCAAATGTTCCAACTCAATCTACACGCAACATACGGCTTTGCTGTTACGGTCATTGGGATACTGCGTGGGCCCCGCGTGTGCCATTCTGCATGGATCCTGCGTGTGCCATTCTGCATGGATCCTGCGTGTGCCATTCTGCATGGATCCTGCGTGTGCCATTCTGCATGGATCCTGCGTGTGCCATTCTGTGTGGATCCTGCATGTGCCATTCTGCATGGATCCTGCGTGTGCCATTCTGTGTGGATCCTGCATGTGCCATTCTGCATGGATCCTGCGTGTGCCATTCTGCGTGGACCCTGCGTGTGCCATTCTGCGTGGACCCGTGTGTGCCATTCTGCGTGGGCCCCGCGTGTGCCATTCTGCGTGCACTGAGCATGGCAGTGGAGAAATGTATATATTTTCAGCAGACCCCTGTCAGAAAAATGGGAGCTGCGTGAGAACGGTATGTTAAGTTTTCACAAAAGTAGTGTCAAAATGACCTCTCCCAGCACCCTTTTAGGGTTACACTTGATGTACATGTATGCTCGCGCGTTACGCATCTCACAAAGGCCTTATTGGTTGAAGAAGCATGAGCAAGGGCGGACGGTGCAGGACACACCACCTACCCACGACAGTGGTGCCACAGCAGTACTGACTTCTTATGCTGGTTGTCAAATTAAGGCTATTGGCTTCCATTTCTTGTCACTTGATCAGTCCACCTTGACACAATGCGCAAAACATGCTTGCTGTTCATAGCCATTTCACAGGTCTCCGACAGAACTCAAACGAACTTTGCTGATGTGCAGGAAGTGCCATGCATATCAAATCCCCCCCCCTTCCCAAACCAAACAGTTTTCAGAAGAATCTTTCATTTTTACGTAACTTTTTCTTCAAAGATGATGCACGTACAAAAACACACCCTAGTGGTAGATTTTCTCATCTTGTTGCATGGTAATCGACAACCCTTTGACATCGGTCGTGGCTCTGAACAATGACTGCCAAAGGATTTTTCAATCCAGTTCCACCATGTCCAGGCATAAATTGTAAGAGTCCTCACTTCTGAGATTAACGACTCAAATCCCACAACCTCCACGGCACACTTTGCACACCAGCAGAGAGAATCGTTTGCAGATGAATTCAACACATTGAACCGTCTCGGGAAAATAGATGGGGATGCAAGGAAAACAAAATGACCGTTTGCATGAGCACAAACGTTAACCAATCAGTCACCAAATACACTGTAACCCTCCTTCAAAGGTTGAGAATTCCGTCGTTGAACTGCCTCTAATCTCTTTTCCTTTAGATTTTGATTGGGGGTAATTTCTCAACCCCGAGCTCACCACGAAGCCCTACCGCAAACCTGATTTGGGAGCACACTTTTGTATGCACGTAAAACTCTTGGTAACTTTTTTTTCACTTGCAAGTCCATTATTCAAGTGTACCTAACTTTCTCTTGCTGAGAGCCAGAAATAACGACACAGGGTTTGCATGGCTGCCATCTTGCAGGCCAAAGCTGTTGTTTCACAGTGTATACATGTACATGCACAAAAGAGGTTTCCCTGTGTAACAACAGAATTGCCCTGCAAGATGGCTACCGTGCAAGGCCTCTATGCCTTCTGGTTTCTCAGGTTAGCCTCAAACCAAAGATGGCAGTTTGGAAGCAGAGAGGGAGGGCATATCAACACAAGATGGAGAGCTTGTCAAGGAAACAAACAACTCTGCTACACGTGGGAAAAGAATCGTTGTTAGGCAACCAACCACCATGAAAACACAACACACTGTTCAAGAGCTGCCATGGTAATACAGTGACAGTATCCTTCTGGTTTGTTGGGTTCAACCTCAATAATGTTTCAAGCTCATTCAGGCAGAGGTGAGGCTGGCAAGGTTTTGGCCATATCATATAGGAATGATCCTCTAAAAGAAGTGTGGCTCGGATAAGAACCGGTGGTTTGGAACCGATGTTTTGACCAGTATGCTCTCAGTATTCATTTTTTTGTTTTTTTGCAGATGACAGGAGGACATTCATGAATGACATATGTGACCCCATAGAGTCTCTACTTCTTGCCATAGAGTGATTATTCCTACAGGTTGTCATGGTAACCTTACCAATCAGGTTCAAATGAAAGTGAATCAAGGATCCCAAAATTGCATCACTGTTTACTTTGGAAACAATTTTCAGATTCCATATTTCAAAATTTTCAAAATGAACTTTGAAAAGTTCTCCAGCCAGAAGTTATGCGTCAAACCTTTCCACTGACTGTATAAAATAACCCAAGTTTTCCATTCAGTTTTAAATTATTTCATTTCTGCAAGTCATGAGGCTTATTTCTCAAACAAAAAGTTACATATTTCATTTGCGGTCACATGATGAGAAATACCCTTTTTGTGACTATGTGTGGTTCTGGAAAGAACCAGAGAAAAGAACCACACATATTCACAAAAGAGATATTTTTTCACAGCCCTACTGCAAACCAATAATTTAACTTGCCACATTCACAGTGGAAACTTCAATCTCATCGGTATCACCATGGCATCTCTTGAAAAAAGAAAGATTGAAATGAAATTTTGTGACACAGGTATGAAAAGAGCGTAAACAACACAGTGTACCTAAGGTGAGAGCTTGTGTTAGGTGAGGCACATTTTCGTAGCCGAAGTGTTTCTGCTCTGACTGGACGGCAGAAGAGGGCGAGGGGGCGGATGGGTGGTGGAGGGCAGGGTTCAGAGGCGGTGGGAGGTTCAGGTACCCGATGCTGTTCTCGTAGAACACCCCGCCATCTAGGGCTGTGGCAAAGGGGTCGTCTGAAGCGCTGAAGAGGGCGTGGAGTTCTTCCGCGCTACGGTGCGCCTGGGGCTGTGCTTTGAGGGACGTGAGGTGCTCGGGCTGTGTGTCGCTACCCGAGCGCAGGAAGGGGTTGGTGGGTGCGGCCGCTGCGCCGGGCGAGGAAGGGCTGTGGGCATTGCTGAGCCGTTCATACAGGAGATTCATGTGGCCCTTGGGTGAGCCGGGGGCGGGACCGGGCGCGGTCCCTGTGGGGAAGGGGGTTGGTGCTGGGGAACCGCCCCGACTGTCGTCACCTGTTGGTGCGGGTGTAGACAGGAGAATCAGGTCGTTGACTGTCGTCGTGGCTGGGGGTGTGATGCGGGCCCGGGGCGCGCTTTGGGGCGGGGGAGGATGGTCATAGATGCCCTCTGTTGATGGGAATGCCTTTGGTCCTGTGAGTTCAAAGCAAACATACAGAACAAAGAAATCTATTTCTGAGTAGTCAAATGATCTTAAAATTCATCTCCAATATAACATGGCCTTTGTGGGGAAAAAGGCACCCCTTCCATCCCTGTCTATACTGATAACTTAGTGCTCACAGAAACAAGCCACAATAAATTTCGGAAAAAAAAGGTCTCATCACCCAGTTACAGAAGGGCAAAATCATGGACATCTTAAACGCAAAGGGAGCATTCAATAAATGACAGGCTCAACTCCACGACCTAAGCTGCAGCATGATCAAAGCTGACCAACACTGCTACTTTGTCCCTTGTGTGTAGAAGGTCCAGACCCGATTTCCTTTCATTTTGGTACATGTACATGTACAATCTTTGCTGTTTAGTTTAATTGTAATTTTGTCACAATCAGAGTGATTTCGTTTGGTAAATTTTCCAGCTCCAAAACTGACTGGAAAAAATCCCCACCTCACATCGAATTTATGTTTACGCGATTTTGAACACACTCAGCTCAAATATGGCAAGTACAGCAAAACTCTCGATACATACATGTATACTAGGATGGCCGCCATGGGGGACGTCTACTGACCACATTTCCCTGGAATATGTAGATAACTTGAGCTGCAGTCGAACTGAATACTTTTTTTTTTATAGGAAACTTGGAAAATAACGGCTCAGATCAACAAAGGGCCTGGCTGTTCTGGGGTTTGCAGGTAGTGTGTGCATGTTTATGCCCAGCAGATCAGATTGCGGTGTTGGCGTTCTCTGTTATGCAGGGGTCAGCGTGTTTCATGTTTGCGGTTATCTCCTTTTGTGTCTGTTGGACTCGATAAACGTTGACACGGCGTGTTGGCTACAAATCTGACCTGTACTGCACTACAGCCATATCAACCAAAGAACAAAAGGCACGACCAGCGGCATTGTGTACAAAACAGTGCTGTATTCCAATCCGTCAGGAGTCCCTCTAAGTCCATCACAAGTCATTCTGTCTGAAGCCAATTCACAACCTATTCAAATGAACTGTGACAAAAGCATTCTTTGGTCATTGTTCGCCCTGTTACCGGCACTTGTGACTGATGGACTCGAAAACAGCACCGGTACAAATTTATACTGGTGTGGGTGTTAGTGTGCGAAGTGTTAGCACCGCAGAGCTGGGTTCAAATAGTTTGCTTTAAAAAGTGCTGGTAGTAAAATGTTCAACGAATTCCTCAATCAAATTGACACATTTTGTTAAATGCAGCTAGATCAACTTGATCAGTTATCACTTAAATCAAGCAGAATCTTTCAGAGAGATGATAAAAAACCAAACATCTACTGCAGGTACTTTATCTAGTGGTGTAGGTAAACTGGCATCCCTGACAGACACATGGAGTATTTGGAGGGCGAAAATGGAACGCTCCGTGGATCATTGAGGGGGGATGGTATCACTCCATCACTCAAAGCATTCAATATTGGTATACTAGTTCACGCACCTGTCTTCTGGGTTTCTGCAGTTGCGAAGCCGTCGGCCTCGGTTCGTTCCAACCTGTCGTCCAGGTAGCGCCGGGGCGGAAGGGTGGGAAAGCCTGACGCTTTGCCATCACCCACAGAGGCCCCTCTCCCGGCCTCACTGAGGTCGTGATTGGACGAGCGCGGCGACATGTTGGGAGACGAGGTGGGGGAGACATTGGGGGAGGGCCGACGTGGGGGCAGGGCAGGCACATTGCTGGCACCCAGCTTCTTGGGCGGCTCAGTCTTGGGCCCCTTCTGAGGTGCTGCGTAAACTGGCTCTGTTGGTGGCATCTGGGAATGTGAGACAATGCCAAGGTCAAACGAGCCAATTAGCTCCGACCAAAGGGTTCCGTCAAGGGGCACAAAAATTACCAAGTGATCACACAATTTCCACAAAGAAAGCCCCCACTACTGTAGGCAAGCTTTTATGGTTGATCAATCTATCGCTCTGTACTTTCAAACAAAAGCACCCACTGCTTGTGGCAAACAGCCATTTGGGGGGGCTACCTGTCTTCACCTTACTGCCAACAACTTGAAATTATGAGCAATGTATAAAGTATCGCGTAAAATCTGCTTTTTACAAACAGCCTTTCAATGACAATTCTCACCTCCAAGCCATCGTCATCATCATCGTCAAACTCAGAATCGTGCTTCTCCTCGGCCCCGTTAGTCTTGTCCTTTGAACCCTGGTGCTGGTAGGGGTCAATGACAATGACCTCGGTGCCCTTGATCTCACATCGGCAAAATGGACACCCCTGACCATCGCTGTCCTGTAAGGAGAAGAAACAATGGCGAGTGGTCAATAAGACGAGCAAAAAAAGCCAAAGATGTACAAGACAGATCAAATGTTACACATGTTACCATGGTTACAAGCAAACACATCAGCAAAACTGCAACATGCATTTTTTTGTTTTGAGAAGCAGGTCTGTCTTCATTCACTTGAAAGTTTGGTTGTTTCCATTCTGTTAAAAACCTGGTTTTGCCCATTCAGTTGAAAATTTGGTTGTACCTGCTGAACTAAAAATTTGGTTGCACCCACCTTGAAGTTTGGATTTACACGTACATTTTACTGTACACTGTACATGTTTGTACATGTACATGTTCAGTTGAAAATCTGGATGTGCACATTCAGTTGAACATTTGGACATGGCCTGATATCCAAGATGGCGAGTGGCAAAAGATTGCTTGAGATGTGAGCACAAGTAAAGCACACACCTCCACAGACAAAACTGTGCGGCTAAATGGAAGTTCTGAATTTGCTCTATTCAATAGAGCACACATCTCCACACTCCTTTTAGTTTCATTTTATACCGAACATGTAAATGTACATGAATGCCCTTTCATAATGTTCAAGATACATGCAATTTACTTCTTTTAATTGGCTTATCTCAAAGAATGACTTTCAACTGTTCAATGAACACTCTAATACTTGACTACAGAGATGCGTCACTGGTCAGCAACTTCATGTACATTACAACAAGGAAAACCATTTATTATCCCATAATAGCTTAAATACTGTAGGTCTCCGCGATCACTGGCAAAACTTGCCAGTAGCAAGAACTGCCCTTACTGGGCTGGACAGCTCAGTTGGAGGAGCAATGGAACTGCGTTCCAGATGTCACTGGTTCTAATCTCACTCGAGTCTCAGCGATCACTGGCAAAACTGGCCAGTAGCAAGAACTGCCCTTACTGGGCTGGACAGCTCAGTTGGAGGAGCAATGGAACTGTGTTCCAGATGTCACTGGTTCTAATCTCACTCAAGTGTCAGCGATCACTGGCAAAACTGGCAAGTGGCAAGAAATGCCCTTACTGGGCTAGACAGCTCAGTTGGAGGAGCAATGGAACTGTGTTCCGGAGGTCACTGGTTCAAATCCCACTCCAGTCAATTTCTTTGGACATCTTCATATAAATTAATACATGTACATAAGCATCTATTACACATGCAGTTTCCTATTGTGTGTTTGATATCCATGCACTGGTATATCATGACAAACAATGATTTCAGGCTGTCATATCCTTTCTTTTGTGAAGTGCCGACAACGCCCCCAAAAGGTAACCTCACCAGTCTGAACTGTACATTTACAAAAATTCCAAACTTCTTTAACCCCCCCCCTTAAAAAGATGGCTCCTCGAAACATTTTGGTCCTCTTTGGCAAATAAAATTAGTTCTGGTTCTCCATTAATAATGCTTTTCAGTTCCCACAAATTTCGTTTGGAACCGTGGATGTCCATATTTTGAACTGGTTTTATCTGGGGAGGGGGAGCAACTTTGCCGGAGAAAGAATGGAGAGTTTAGAGGGAGTTTTTCGGCAGTCGGAGATACCAGAAATCACAGACCGTCCACACAATAGCAATTTCCATGCAGGGTTAGAATTTTAATGCGAAAGGAAAAGTGAGCAGACGAGGAAATGCGTACACGCAGCAAAACCACATACAACCTACATGTACCGGTACACTACAAGAACGTGTAGAACAACTTTCGCTTACGCTGTATGTTTGTAAAGTGACTTATATCATCATGCCCTGACAGATAACGTACCCTAAACAACCTGTATGAAAGACACCTTAAATGGATTTAGGCATGAGTAATGCCTACAGGTGCATTTCTGTTGTAAATACAAATGTGCATGTATGTCCATGTTACTAGAAAGATATGACATGTCATTTCATTTTTGCTAGCTACCGGTATGAGGTTTGTTATTACATGTACAACCTCACCTCAATAACAGTGACATTTTTTCCCTCTCATTTGAAACTACCTGTCACAGCACAAGGGTAGTAATCTATTATTTGTTCCAACTGCATCACCTTTATTCTGACAGATACATGTATTTATCAAATTTGACAGGGATTGCCTCACTTTCAATTCAAGATGGCGGTCTTGTAAACAAAGCCAACGGCCACATATTGTGCAGCAACCAATAGCATCCAAGAAGACAGAAGATGCCTGTGCATAGCACCTGGTGGTCTACGACAAAAGCATCTTTAATAAGCACACCCAACGCTAGTCTTTCCCTCAAGTCTGTTCTTTTTTAAAGCCCTTGTGAAAAATGATCAAGAACGAAATGGACACTATCCCTGAAGGCCTGATGATGACTGTAACCGTTCACAGCATGCTAGGAAGTCTTTCATTTTCCCAAAATCTCAATGACTAACTTGTAGCTTGAACTCAGACAAGAGGTCTGCTATAGACTGGTCTTTCCACAAAATCACTCTCCAGGTTCCGACCTCCATGGGGCATGCGATCAACCTCCTCCCCCCATTTCCTGAAAGTTACATTGTACATAGATCTGCCCCTACCTTACTTTCACAAAGAATTCGTACTGTACATCACACAGTACATGTGCATCAACGCACAAAGACAATATCTCAAACTCAACAACTGTTTCATGCAACAGAATAGCTTTGAGGGGGTGGTTTCATTTTGTGCAGACATGCAACAGATGCACAATTTTTTTGGGGGGGGTTGTTTTCTTTAAGTGACCCCTTACACAGCAATTAACCACAAACACAAAACTACACGTAAATGTATGTTAATTCATGGCACTGAATGTTAACATAAAATTCAAACCAAAATATGGACCGAGGTACAAGTACATTTGTAGACGAACACAACACAAAGAAAGTTTGGAGTACATACCTTGTTAGCGTTCATTCTCAACTGCAATAATGGAAGTTGGGAGAAAATTAAAGAGTTTCAGAAGAGGAGGGGGCAGGGAAAGTGAAACGGGGTGAGAAAAGAGCAGAAATGAGAAGAGAATGAGGGAAAAGAAATAAAATAAAAGCATGAATCTGGCTTTTCTTGGACGCCGAAACTGATCATTATCAAAAGAACGGAACACAAACTTTTTGCCGCATTACATGTATGTCCAACAAAACAAAATTCTAACTGACCAATCAGGTGACATAGATTTGAAGCTAACACTGTAGTGACACCACGCTTACATGTAAATAAAATGCCTCGTTTATGCGCGGGTGAAGAGCCTCATTGCTAACGGGCTGTTGCAACTTGCCAAAGTTTCACAAGAAGTACGATATGTGCATATGTGGTGTCACTGAATCACATGCATCTCTCACCTCCAACGGATTCATGCTGAATAAAATGCTTTATCAATGTCTTTTTAAAAGATAAAAAAAAATTTCAATCCGGATCCACAAGAACCAAACAGGCCCAAATACACGATATAACTCTCTTCAGGTAGAAATGGTCTCATTTGAGGTAATAGCCTACCACACATGAAATATCTGACGCCAACTTTTTCTGTAATGTAAGCAAACATCATGTGCCACAAATGAAACTAAAAACCAAAAACAAAATAAATGATTTGCATGGCCAGAGATAAACTTCAGTTTGTCTTTGTTTCGCTTATCAAGTAACCGGAAACAAAATTGGAAAGACTGATTTCCTCTTACAGTTTCTAAAAAGTCTACCACACTCCGATAAACGTTGAAATGAAGGAACCAATAGTTCAATACCAGCACCTTCTCTCTGGTGCCAAAGGACAAACCCACCAAACCCACTTGACCTGATGCATTTCTAAGGTGTCCTCCAGTCTACTCATCATCCTGAAGAGACAAAATGCCGACGGCGAGAGGGAGAGGGAGTTTGGAAGGAGGAATTTTCAGCTTGTGTAGAATTTTTAGAAACTGTGTGGGAAGAAACAACGATTGAGCTACCATTTTTTTTTTTTGCGCACTCTGTCAGGAGGGAGGTCTGATGTTTGGTTCGGTTATGAAAATGATGAAATGCAGTGTAAGTGAGTGACCCTTGAGGACATGACATATTCTCGAGTTGTGCGACACATAAAAAAAAAAGCAAAATTGCTTGCATTAATACAGGCAGCAGTTTGAGGCTTGGGTTAAGACTCTCCAGGCTGCCAAGATTAATTAGTCTGTTTCTTGATTGCCACTAATCATATTTGTAAACTGTAAGTACAATCTTTTTCGGTATGTCCTCTTTCGTACACCAGGAAATCTAAATTTCTGTCTCACATGACTAAGCATAAAGTGGTTTAATGGACTTTGTCAGAAATGGCTTTGCACCAGATTCATAACAGGTTTGCAGTGTGAAGCAAAGTACAGTACACTATCCAAATCATTAATTCAAAGGCAACCACAGTTAGGGGCTTTATTCTAGCCCCAGCCTTACCCCAGTGTCCTTCAACATGGCCCCCCTTTTCTTTCAACGCAGACTTCTGCCCTTGTTCTTATCTGCTTTAAATGGGTATCACGCATTTTGGAGATATTCAAACAAACATTATGTAATTCTGACAAAACAACCATTTTCTGGGCGGAATGAATTCAACACCAAATAGCTATTTGGTGCAAACCCATTTCTGACATGGTCAGCCATTTTCTGGGCGGAATGAATTCAACACCAAACAGCTATTTGGTGCAAAGCCATTTCTGACATGGTCCATTAACCCTAACCTTCCTCAATCCTTCACCTGTTGGAGGACTGAGGACTGTTAGGGTTAAACCACTTCGTGCTCAGCCATCTGTGGCAGAAATTTAGATTTCTTTGTGTCATAAAAAATCCGAGTCTGACATCATAATGACAAAGATGATGGTTACCTGTTACCCAAATAAGTAGACACATTCAAGAAAAAGATTTACATGTACGTGTATTTCTTTTTTTAAGGCACCCAGTATAATTTCTACATTGAGTTTCGGGTGTCATCCCCCCCCCCAAAAAATCCAATTTCCATGGTCAATGCATCCAGATGGGCTGATATTTTCCGTTCATTAACAGGTACCAAGTGCAGGTGGGAATGCAAACCAGAATGAAAACCGTAACTTAGCTTAATTTTGCTTTTATTAGAAATACTTGTACATCATGATTTGGTCCGCATACGTGCACTTCGGGTCACAAATTTATTCCAAGTTTGCCACTGTAAAGCGCCAGCAAGGAACAATAATTTTTCACGCCTGGCCAAATTGTTCCTACATTTACATGTACTGTATGTCATATTAGGGTATATATTTTTGGCTTCAGAAAATCTATTTTTCTCCAAAACGGTGCAGTTTCCAGACTGAATTCTCCACAAATCCAGTCCTCCTTGACTTGTAAATACATGTACACGTAAACAGCAAAAATGACAGTGACCCGGTCACAGCAATTGCACCAAATGTAAATACACGTACATGTGTGCATTTGCGGCTGGTGTGTATACATGTACATGTATGCATTGGTTAAGGGATGTGAGGGTTCGTGAACTGACAGAAACACGGTTCAACACGCCCACACAAACAGGATATGTTTCCCCTTATTGCTTTACAGTGTCAACAGCCGATGTTTTCAACAGTTCAACAAGTGAGGACAGCCAACGATTTAGGCAACTTGTACAAAATGCGCCCTGAAATTTTGGTTTGATCGTGCAGTGCCGTTTTGTTTTTTTCGTCTTCAGAAAGTATGAGTTCCGGTGATCTGACACACGCCAGTTCATTTGAGGGGTTGACACGTACTGTGTGGTTTCAAAAAATGAAAAACTGAAAAGGAATGCATCACATACATGTACCAATATTAATGTGCCGTGAAAATGAAACAGAAAATCTCCAACTCATTCAGCAATTGGAGCTTCCTTGGTTGGAGACATGTACATGTACAGTACTGGTTATGTACACGTATTGGAAAACATACAGTGGAAGTCTTCTTTACATATACCATACAAACATTATACATGTATGATGTATGGTACATGTACATCTGCGGGTACTTGTTAATTTTTGGTCGCTTCATGTTCAGTTGTAGCCTTGTCAAGTCTTTGCAAGTCTCTGTAGTCCATCTAGCCATCCAGTCTATTAAGTTCAGTCATAAACGTTGCAACCATGCCATTTTTTGGCAAGTTACATGTACACTGTACGAGTCAGGTCCTGAGCCAATTTTCTCTAAGTCAAGTCACGAGCCATTTTTCTCCCAGTCGCATCAAGTACGGTGCAAGTCCATTATTCCCAAGTCTATTGGAAGTCAATTGAGAGTGCACTCTCAAAAAGGCACTTGCACACTTTCCCAGACAATCTTCACTGATGCTTTGACCTGTGATGTTTTGTGCAACAGGTCCGACCGATCTTCCTGTTTGCAAAGTTTCGATTAGACGCGTGAACGGACCTGCGTTTGACTTAAATTTGCAAAAGTGGCTGCCATTATGTTCCCAACTGCTAAGTGGCAAACCCTGCACACGGGGCTGTGGCAGAAACTTGGCGAGAGCTCCCTCTATGGGGTACGCGCGCACCCACTCCAGTGGCACATGTCCATGTACGCTTTTGACCAGAATGCAATCATTACTTGCATTCTTTAGCTGCACGTTAGGTTGAGCATGTGAGCTGTGCATTTAGTCCCATTGTTTCGACCTGTGAAATTGCTTTGGAAAGTAATTCCGGCTTTCAGTTTGAAGGTCTCTTTTTCTTTGGCTTTCCGCCTTATCTTTATTTGATTTACAATGTAGTGTCATGACCATGCATCGCTGTATTTCTCCATTCATGGCTTGTGCTAACTGCAGTTTCACTACTCCTGGAAGGAGCCAAACTTTCCATCGGAATCTTTTGTACCAGGGTGTAAAGGCACAAGATAAATGACCTAAAAAAGGCTTTTGACCACTGAGATTGAAGTATTATGCACCTACATCACATTACTGTATCACTGCCCTTTGCACTGTCTACTGCTATCCCTAATGCGAGGAATTTGACTTTTTCGACGGAATGTTTTGTACTTGCCAAACATTAAGACACGAAGAGCACAGGCAAAGAAAACAAACATTGTGTAAGTTTAGTGAGATCCGAGTGTCACACATGTTGCACAGAGCAGAATTATCATACTGTGGTTTTAGATGTACATGTAGTTTTACCACATGCTGTAATGGTTGCAACTGAAGGCCTCTGACAAGTTTTTTGGCAGAGTGTTTTTGTGCACGCACCTGCCAGGCGTTCAGGCAGGAGGAGCAGAGAAGGTGGCCGCACGGCTCCAGCCGGATGTCCTTGTTGTTCTCCGTACAGATCTTGCAGAGCTGGAAGGTGGAGCCCATCTCGCAGTAGAGGGCGTACTGGTCCTGGGAGACGTGGATGTGCTCCTCCATGGGCTTGGTGTTGATGGAGGTCAGGTCAGGGTTGTCGTCTGCGCCGTCCGGGTATAAGTAGCTGGAGGGAAAAGGCGGGGTTGGAATTTGGACCGCAAAATAATCCCTGTGAACAATAGCTGGACCAACTTTTATGGCTATTCAGCGTTCCAAAGGAAAGTTGAAAAACCGAATTCCGTGACTTTTCCAGGACTAAAATAGGGCAAATTCAATGACAGTTAACACTGTCCTGTTTGGTATTAACCCTAACACTCCTCAGTCCTCCAACAGGTGAAGGATTGAGGTGGGTTAGGGTTAAGGATGAAAGCGGAGATATTCACTATGGACAGACTGGGACAACCTGTCAAATATATTGATCACTGTTCCACTGACACATCAAATGTGGCCCATCAAAAATAGCCCTCGCCAGATCTTGGTTTCTATGACTTTTCCAGGGCTTATTTTTTTGACAACAGAATTTCAGGACATCTTATTTTTTTAGTCATAATAACATCAAAGCAATTCAACGGCACTGATATGGGTAATTCCAGAAATTAGAGGTCCATTTTTTTTTCATGTCCCTGTCAAATCTAACATATGAATTTGTAAATTCAGAATGCATTTTCTTATTTCCAAGAGTGATGAATTAATGCAAATTACCTGCCAAACAAATAGTAATAGTGTGAAATCAATTCCGGTGTTATTTCCAAGTCAAAGAACAAGGTCAGATGTAACAGGGACACGAAAACGTCACGTACATGTATATGTACTATACATGCACTGTTGGACCCATAATTTCTGGTACATGTGTTACCCATATCAGACGCAAACGGCTAAACAACACTGTGACTGCCCTCCCAGGTACCCAGGGTGAAGAGAGGCATATAGGGATAACAGTGACTTCCCAGATCACAACATGCTCCAATGAGCTTGATTCGAACCCCTGACCCTATGATCTGAAGCTACAAAGCCTCGCCACTAGGCTACATGAACCGGTACTGATACATGCCCCTATAGAGTGGAGGGCGGCACGTAGGGGTACAGTGACTTGCCCAAGATCACACGATGCTGCCATCACATGGATTCACGCCCCCACCCTGTGATCCGAAGATACAAAGCCTGGTCACTAGCAGTAGGTTACATGTACTGATACATGCCCCTATGGGGTGGAGGACGGCACGTAGGGTACAGTGACTTGCCCCAGATCACACGATGCTGCCATAACATGGATTCACTCCCCCTACCATATGATCTGAAGATACAAACTCTAACTAACGGGCCACATGCTCCCAACATGTGTTTATGCGTTTATGGTCGTGACTTACAATCCCTCGCGGTTGCCGTCGATGAGGGCCTCGCAGAGAGACTTGTTCTGGGGGATGGTCTGCAGGATGCTGCCATCTTGCGTGACGTAGCCGATGGCCCACTGGCCCAGACGAGTACAGCTCAGTCGGAAGATGTAGCTGAAAAGGGAAATGTACAAGACAGCAGGACTTTAAAGCCTGTCCACGTAGAGGGCCAAAGTCCTGAAAGTGTAAAATCTCATTGTCAGTAGCCAGGGTAGTGGCTTCGGTCGACCCAAAAGTCGCTTTACCACGTCCGGTGCTTTTGTGATGGACAATTCAGCCGACTGGCCTACATGTATGCGTAAAAAAACAGCACCGTGGAAACCGATGTCTCACTTCAGTGTACTGTCGGTTACCCCCTTTGGTTAATATGAATACCTCAACTCCCAGTTCTGTACATGTGTATGCTTGGTTTACCATTGTGCAATCGTGTGACATTGCGTGAATACCAGGTATGTTTCCCCAATTGAGTGGAAAGGTATGAAAATGACTTCCCAACTGTGTAAAGATGTTGAACCTGCACTTGCTTGAAAAGGCATGAATTTTTTTCCCTGTGCTTGCATGAAAGGCAAATTTATGTTGACTCCCGCCTGTGAGAAAAGGTTGCAAAATGTTCCCCGCTGTGGGAATTTTGTGACGCATGTATGAAAATGAACGTTCCCGAAAGAGAGAAAAGTGTCAAAAGAATTCCCAGTTCCTGGGTTGAGTCTGACTTGGAATGTACATGTACACAGCAAGTGTCGTGAGCACATAAGAAACCACAGTATGATTCAATCTATCCCGACAATGTACATGTACCGGTACGTACATGTATGTACCCGGTACAGGATATGTACATGTACATGTACATGTATGTTCACATACATGTACTGTATGCATGGTATACGTATACGTGAAGGAAAATAAAATTATCTAGTAACAGCCAGTGCTAGGTACAAGTAATATCGCTCACATGACAGTTACTCTACATGTACATGTACATGTATATGTACCATGTGTCGCGGCCAGTTCAGTACTGTACCATGTACATGTATACCGGTGAATTTACATGTACACGTATACAATTGACCCAAGTACCTGTACATGTACCGTACATACACTGACATAAGCATGCGCATGTGTACATAGATGTACATGTAGACATGTATATGTACCATAAACAGATAAATGAATTCCTACTTCGTTAATTCATACAATGTATGCATGGTCCTGCGGTTCCACGTGATATTCCGTACATGTCCTATGTACATGTACAATGTACCAGTACCTTTCAATCTGGGTTTTTTTGGTTGTTTTTTTTAGGCGGGGGTTGAAATTGTTTTGGGCAATTTAAAAACTATTATTACAGTTCTTGTGTTTTATCCATGTTTTACCAACGCATGCACATTACAATGTACATCAACTACATGTACATGTACCGGTACTTAGAAATGATTTTTTGTATTTGTTTGTACAACTGTATGCACCTACCTGCATGTAAAAAGTCTTTGGACTGTATGTAAGAAAAAAAAGTTGTTGTTTTTTTCATTTGCATCCACAAAAAAAAATTCGGGGAGTAAATGCAAGAAAGATTTGTCTCAAAATAAGATTTCTTTTCCCTATGGTACCATGTTTACAAAATGTAGCATTGTGACATACAGTGTATATACATTTTCATAGATCATTGTACTTTTTTGTTAGTTTTACCGGAGCTTTATTTCCCCTCAATAGACTTCATGTACATGCACCGCTATTCCCTAAAACTGGCTACTTGATCCCCACTCTCAAAGAGAAAGGAAGTTTTGATTTCAAACTTCTCCCTGACGTCAAGCACCATTAAGTGCCTGCTGGCATGGTTTGTACAACGTTCCTGGAAAACGACACAATGGGTCAAGACCCAAAAGCGCTAAATATAGGCTCAACTTCAACGGCCTCCTTTCACCGCCCATTGGCAAACCAACTTTCAATACAGTCTTTCCGTTTTTCACCTAAAATCTCATACATGCACACATGTGTGTTACCGTATCAGGTGAAAGCAGCACTTACAGTATACCCGGAAATCACTCGACACTGTCCCTTTCATTTAAGGGTATGGTGTAAAGTTTCACATTTGGAAAGAAACATCTTGAGAAAAAAATCCATCCAGTAAAATTTCATGAAATATGCTTTGTGTTTGCATGTAAGTGGATATATGTACTTGTGAAGGAAAGTTTCTGTACATGTGGCACCTGTTACATGTACATGTATACAGTGGACGCTGCAATCATGGCAATGGATTCTGAGTCAGAATTTGGGGGGGGATGGCAAAGGTACTGTTAGGGGCCCCAAAATTGGGAAACAAGCAACCTTTTATGGCCTATATCTGAGGGGTGAGGCTTTATTGGCATCGATGGAGGGGTTTGTACACACTTTTGGAAAAAGCGAAGTGAAGAAGACCAAAAGTAATAATCTTCCATTTTCTTGTTTTCTAAAAACAAACACTTTTCAAGGGGGCGGGGCATGGCCCCTGTTCCCCTCTCCATCCACCAGTGATTACAGTTAGACCACATTCCGGATAAATATACACACGTACATGTACATGTGTACATATATGCAGCAGTATCTGTGCAATGTACGTGCACATCAAATGTGCAGTTGGGGCAAACAATTTACATACCGGTACATGTACACCTGGTGGAACACAAACAAATTTCCTCAAATTTTCCCTCATCCCTTCCCTCATGCATACGCAACTCTTCTTTCCATGAGGACTGACAAGATTTGTATATTATTAAACATTCACATGCAACGTATAGTGCCACTTTCTGTTTTGTTGGTCACATCTCATAGTCACAGTGGACCATTTTCTGAAGTGTTTTCAAACCGCCATTTGGGGATACATCTGTAGGTAGTCGTACATTTTCCACAAAATTATTTGTCAGAAATATTGATACACTGTACATGTACCGTACATGTATTTAGAACAATGATAAATGTCCCTGAGTATTTCAATTGAAGTACATGTACTGTACACACTATGACCATGAAGTTGAGTTACAATTTGTCTGATTTCTTGAAAAAAAAGGTTGGCAAAACTGTGCGAGAGATTGTCAACGGTAACAGAATGAAGACAGCCAAACTTTTCTCCTCATTTTCCGTCAATTTTGTGCTCTTTTTTCATGGCTTGTATTTTTTAAAAAGTTATTTCTTAGGTGCTTTAGAATATCAATTGAAAAATATACTGAATTCTCCTTGTTGTTGAGAGAGGTTTTGAAATACATGTACTTTGACGTAAAACTTCAAACGAATTAAACTCCATTTCATCGGGGTACATGTAAATGTATATTATAGCATTAGTCTACACTCAGTGCAGTTAACAATTTACAGATCGACCAGGGTTGTTATCACTGACTCTCTGATTTCTTTTTCAGAATATTTCTCAAGGCCTATAGATATCATTTTCTTTTCCTGGTTTGAAAGCCAGCTGCAAAATGTGGAGTGGACAGCACACAAGAACATCTGTCACTGAGGAATACCATATGCATGAATGACACCAAAGGGATGGGGGGCATTTTGGGGATTCAGTTCTTCGGAAATAATGATAAAAACAGAAAAAAGAGACCAGTGCATACAGTACATGTACATTGTACATGTGGATGGCTGAATTAGCTCTTCACATTTTCATGAAAATTTGACATCCCAAGCACAAGTACGAGTACAATACACGTGCATGGAAACACTGATCTTACCAATTTTCAAGGAAAGTCAATTTAATCAATGTACATGTACAATGCACTTGTGGAGGAAAACGTGATTTTCTACCTCGGACGAATTTCTCAATGCTCAGTCCTATTGGACTGTGTTCGCATTAGACCCTATTTCAATCACATTCCCCCAATAAACCAGTACATGTACATGTACATACACACCAGTAGTTATTTTGAAAGGGTCATTTGGTCATTTAAAAATGTTGACATTAAAGAACCAGACTTTAATCTATGATTTCATTCCGACCACCAAAAATCACCTGGTGCCATCAAATTACATGTATGTGTATACCGGTACAAGACTACTTTTACATGTACATTACGAATTGTACATGTACATTATGTAAAAGTTTAATTGTCCATACATGTACAGTGTACATGTAAATGTACAAGTACAATGTATGTGTATTTTGAATAAACAATGTTTGACTCAAGTAAACAAGGAAGTCCAGTGTACATGTACTTCACAAAAACCTGTAATATCCATGTACGGATCAGATTAATACTAAATTGGGGGTTAGAATTTATTTCCTGAACTGAAGACCAATGACTTTATTACACATCTGTCTGATGAAATGTGGGGAGTCATGACTGCTAAACGGTTTATATCTGAAACATGGATGACCGTGTTCATCCTTCATCTTGATCCCAGTTGACGTTAATGACGTTTCAAACATCAACATTTTTGAGGGACGCGAACAACCTCTAAATCCTAGCCAACTAATAATTAACCGAAAATAATCATTTCAGCTGTAAATTTTGAAGATAATTGTACCAATTGGAAATGTAAAAGATATTTTAAATATGTACAAAGATAATTGTAAAAGATGATATTTTAAAATCGTCATCACGAATTAAATATATGCCTCCCAGATTATCGACCATGTCAACCAAGAATCGGCCAGTCAGCAGTTTGCTACCCCCAATATGTTTGAAACTTACATGTACATCCCCATACAAACACTCCTTATCTTTACAAATGTGAAATCTGAACTCAATCAAACGCAGGTTTCGTTTCTGTCATTCGAAGTTCATGGCTATGTGCATGCCATTTTGTGTGCACTGAGTACTGCAATGGAAAAATATCCCTTTTTGTCTGACCCCTCTCAGAAAAATAAGCGCAGCGCGAGAACGGAAAGTTTGATTTTTGCAAAAATGGTGTCCAAATTACTGCAAAGATATACTCTAAACCCTCCTAGAAACCTCAACTCCTCATAAAAATGCCCTGCGGCGATACAGAAAAAAAGTTGGGGGGATACCCCCGGCTCTTTCAGGGTTAAGGAAAGAGTGCAAGAAAGGACCCCAAACCAACTTAAAGTGCAATGCACCGGTATCTCATTTTCATCTAGTACCGAGATGTTTCCATAAAACCCGGTCCAAAGGACCAATGATGATAACTTCTAGACTTTCCTTCCGACTACAAGCATGTATTCTCTGGCACAGAAGAAATGATTGGCAGGGATCAGTTTTTGGTAAGCTTCGACGGCTTGGTAAATTGCGCTTTTCAAAATTGCGCTTGCGCAGTTCGGCCCCACTAGAACGTCCCAAGCCGACTTCATTGTGTATTTATTCTTCAAATCTAACCGTTGCTCACATCTCACTGTTGGCTGCAGCTCAAGCAGCATTCAATGTCAGTGACATATTATACGGTACAATTATTTTTAGACAAATGGTTCCCTCCAAGGAAATCAGCTGATGATAGCCAGAGGTGCAACCATGCCCAAGGGCCTGGTTCCAAACGGCTGACTACCAGAAGGATGTCAAAATCATTCATTGTTGAACCCGACCCCTTTTTTGGTGCCACGAAAGTTTAAAAAGGCATTCATGCCTGGCGCAGCCCATGCTAAATGCGCATATAGATGCAGTGGCAGCTTTTGAAGGAGAGGAAGGAGACGTGGGGACATGTACATGTGCGTTGTATTCAAGTCACAAGTCCTTTCACAAGGTCAGCAATAAGTAACAGGGTGAGCAATGACAAAAGAAAGCTTTTGTCACAACTCATTTACATAGCTTGCGAATTGGCTCAAGACCGAATGACTTGTGATGGACTTACGGGGACTTTTGAATACCACACTGGTGTACACAGCCCGACTGCCTACACAACAAATAAATTTTAAATTGGCTGCCTTGCATTTACACTGTGACCAAGGGTTCCGCACTGCATGCTCACAATTGACCCTCCAAGTTTATGCTTCTCCCCTCCTTTCCCGTAACTCTGGATCGACCCGTTGGGATGCGCGCGCTGAGCCAGCGCTTGCTGCTTTTGTTTACCTCCCCGGCTTGCCGATGAACGCCTGCAGGCGGTTCTTGACCTCATCATAGGTCATGAAGGACATGTAGCCCCTGTGGTTGACGGCCAGGCAGTTCCAGTTGCGCAGGATGGTGTTCCAGGGCTGGAAGAGACGGGTGAAGACGTCAAACTCAAAGTTGGAGACGTAGTCGTTGCAGGTGAGATCGATGGTGGTCTTGAGGGCGTAGGCTTCTAGGCCCTTCTGGAAGCTGTGGACCTCGTAGAGACTTTGGCTGAAGGACTTCCAGGAAACAATGGTACTGGAAAACACAAAAGACAAGGAGTGGTGACTTCGTGAAGCTTTCCATTAAACAAATATTGTACTTGTTCAAGTTTCATTTCACGTAATCATTGTTCGTCCTCCAAATTTCTCCAAGAGGTTTTGGAGGATTTCAATGTCTGTTTGCCAAGAAAGAAATGAGGCTAATTTTGGTGGCATGGGTGGCATAATGGTCCTGGGGTCCATTCCCTGCCTGGACCATGAATAGAGTGGTTCATTGGTTCTCTCCCGCGCCACAAGGCCTTTTCTCCAGGGCCTCTGGTTTTCCTTCCTCTGCCATGCTCAGAGGTCAACCATGGGTCATCTGGCAGCTAACTAAGGTATTTTCACATGCCTTTGGCTCAACCTTGTAGTGACAGCATCCTTCCTAATTCAGCATTGCAGCTGTAAAAATAATTTGCACCACCCCATCCACCCCAATGACCTTGAAGGACACAAAGTGTCAAAATCTCAGTCTGGACTTTGTCTTGTTTATACTCAGCTGTGGACAAATTCAGGCCAAGATTATGGGCCTACTTGAAATCACCAGTGCTGCTCAGGGATATCACTGACAAGGATTTTCAAGGACTGCAGCACTCAACACTGGTCAGCCCTCTGAGAAGCACATTCCAAAAACTAATGGAAGCTTTTGGAGGACTGAGGTAGTACTCTAATGCAGGCCTGTAAAACCTGGAGGCAGTTGGAAAATTTGGAAGAAATACATGATGCATCATTACGAACATGGCCTACAGGCAGAACAGGTACAGGGTCACTGTGTTTCTTTCTTGGGTAGTGACACCAGAAGTCAAGTCTGTATACTGCCGAAATGTAGCCAATCACTGGGAATGGTAAATTCACTTCATACTTGTTCCTCTTCCCAGGGAATTCATTTTCACTTCACAAAATGTGACATACTTTTTCAAATATGGGAGAAAATTTTCCCACAGGCAGAATAAGATTTTCACCGAAACATACATGTACATGTACATTGTACGCAAACTGAAAACGTGTACATGTACTGTAGGCATGGTAGGCCAGTATGTGATGGTATACGGTACACGGTACATGTACATGTACACTGTACTTGTACCTTGCACCTGCTTTTACAACGTACGTTTTTTGTACATGTAAGCGGAACAGTTCCACAATCTGTCATTTATAGACACTTCAGTGGAATTTTATAGGATTCACTGACTACATGTAAAAACTGATCAAGTTTGAGTTCCCCCCCTCCCCACCGAGGTACACACCGGTGGTGATGGTTGGCACTACCCTGAAGTCCTCATCGGCACCCATCACCCACACTGTACATTCCAGCGTATACATGTACAGTGTACGTTCATGCACCAGTACAGTATGCAGTCAGCACGGTACCGATGAAGCCCAAGGAAAGTGAATTCATTTTGGGTTCATTGTGTAAATTACAAAAATTGTGTCTGACACAAGACCGATAAAACTTCAGATTCCGTGACGTTTGGGATGAGCACTGTGACGGTGCTAAATTGGCAATGCGAACATTCTGCAATTTCCAGCGCAAAACATGTCATTTACGCTGTGTCACTACAAATGTCGTGAAGCAGAAGTACTCACTGGCACTCGTGAGCCCTTTCACAAGTCCTTGCAAAGCATTTCAGAAAGGATTTGTTATGGACTGAACAAACAAAAACTCATACATGTACATGTACAGTACCATGTATGCATGTATCTGTATATGATGTTACATGTACATGTACCGGTAGGCTGCAGGTGTCGAAAATATCTTTATCAGCGTGTAGTATACACGTCCTCAATCCTATAAAATCCTCTACAATCTTCTTACTGAATTTCAAAGGGTCAAGATTAATCAGGGTATACATTGAAGCAAGAAAAGCACAGGAATGTTTCTTACCCATATCAGTAGACCAACAACACTAGGTTTACTGTGCATGTGTACATTTTAAACTCAGTCACAGTTAAATTTAACATGATTGAGGAAACTCCAGGTACTAAAACTAAATTCAAAACTTTATCAACCTCCGGTCCCCTTCCCCCCATTCTTCTAGACCCCTTGTCCCGGTGAGTTTTCCACGAGTGCACGAGTCATAAAGATTCAACATGTTCAATGGGATTTATCACCGAAGTTCATCGCTGAATCAATTTGCTCGGTTTACCAATTTACCCAGATACTTGACACTGTTCGATGAACAACAAAAAAAAAAAAAAAAGATTTCAGACAAGATCAAACAAAAAGCACATATTGAAAAAAGCAGGAGAGG
This sequence comes from Acanthaster planci, assembly GCF_054643075.1. NCBI lineage: Eukaryota > Metazoa > Echinodermata > Asteroidea > Valvatida > Acanthasteridae > Acanthaster > Acanthaster planci. Next base: position 17,426,448 of record NC_141786.1, on the reverse strand, counting down.
CCCACTGTTGAACCCAAGCTCATTTTTGAGGCCAAAAAAACCACTGATGGTCCACCCATACTATCAGTACGGTACGTGACTTACATGTACTTAAAGTACATGTCTTGTGAAATGCATGTGTGCCTAAATACACACGTGTAAATGCCATTAACCATGCACTGGGCATTATTCCTCAAATCACCAAGGCACCAGCAGTGAATCAGTTTCCCTGTGCTTAGCATTCCATGTTGATGCCAAACTGTTCAACGTCATACATTTTGTATTAAATATAAAACTGCCATAGAGATCCTTGTCATTTGATTGGTGTAACATGCATCATGTAACATTCATTATTCCTGCCAATCATGCTGCGTCAGGTACTATTCGCCCATGTGCAGCTGGTAAAAAATACACAATGGTTAGGATCCTCTGATCATCCTTGTTTCCACGGCATACATGTATGAATGGCCTCGTCCTTCAAAAGGCAGCGCATGCAGCAAGCATGCAGCAAGAGCGCAACACGCAGCAAGAGCGCAACACGCAGCAAAAGCGCAACACATAGCGCTGATCGAAACCTAGGGCATGTGGGGAGAATAAATTCGATCAAAAAGGTATTGGGTTATGAAGTTGTTTGGAGTTGATTCAAAAATAAATTCAATGACAAGGATCTAGATCCGGTACGACAGATAAAACAAATAATGAATGTTTTTTCACTCCCACGATGGTTGGAATATTTTCATTCTTTGAAAGATATCAAATGTTCCAGTGACTCATGAAAATATTCTTACCGTTGCACTATAAACGTTCATTATTTGTACACCATTATTTCCTTTTCAATTCTCAACATTTGCAGAGAGAATGTACAATGTACATGTATGTACCGTACTGTAGGTACCAGTACAGCACTTGGAATCGATCTCCTCTGGAGCTGTGGTGGTTCAGAGATGACCCAGCAGGTGGGAACTCGGCAATTTCAAGTCAGAGCATCGCATTCAGAACGTTGAGTTCCCAGTTCCCCCCGAATAAAGAGCTCAAGAAAATCACAAAATGTTCAAAGGAGTGTCCAGAGTGGGCAGAAATTGGGCATTTTCCCCTGACAGAGTTTCTTCACACAACTTCAGGAACACCCAGTTACCGGTAGTATGGTGTAAGCCTTCAGAGGTTTACCAGTTACACATTCATGGCATATTTTGGCACATGTGCAAAATCTACAGGTACATTAATATACAACTTCTTTTTGTACATGGGTAATTCCAGAAATACACATGTAAGGGGTCCAAAAGTGTGACATTTTCGTCTCCCTGTTACCTGGTACATCTAACCTTTGTTATTTGAACTGGAAATATCACCGGATATTACCACTTGTATTTGTTTGGCAGGTAATTTGCATTAATTCATCACTCTTGGAAATTAGAAAATGTGTTCTGAAGTTACAGTATCATACATGTCAGATGTGACAGGGACACGAAAATGAACCCCTAATTTCTGGAATTACCCACATGTACATGAATGTTTAACCACGGTCAAACATGTACGTACATGTACCGTATGTACATGTAGAGAGGGAATTTTTATTGGTCGCGAATTCATCATGTAATATACACGTACTCCAAGCACTCGTGTATCACTTACGCATCGCGTGCATTGGTGATGTTGCCGGGCTACAAAAAATGGTGGATAACAGTGAGCTTTCCCACAGTTGATGTATCGGGCCCACTGCGTTATAAAATTGTTTAATCTTGAGCACAAAAATGGATAGCCGCAGTCATGGCAGTGGTACTGTGCATTAATTACTGGAGGAGACATGCTGTGTGCGGGGATTTAAGTACTGTGTGCATTTGCTCTCTGACGCTCTCTTCACTCTGACCATGACGGAGACCAGGTTATTAGACTTCTGTTCGTGCACCCAGCTTTGCTGGTGGAATACCTGTATGCTCTGATCATGAACTGTTTCTGCTCCGATCACCATCATTTATGTACATTGTAATATGCTCATTCATGTAAACCCTAGATTTCCCCCTTCCCCCCTAAAAATGAAAAAAAAAACCAAAAAACGCAGCTCAATAAAGGACACCACAATCAATCCTTGTAATTAATACCGGTACTTAATTTGCTATTCAAGTGTTTAAAATTTATCTTGCTATACAATATGCACAATGTATACATGTACATTGCATTTAGAGTGTTTCAGTTCAATCTATGACTTTGGAGGGTTATTCCAGAAATAAGAGGTCCAAAAGTGTGACATTTCCGTGTCCCTGTTACATCCGACCTTTGTTATTTCAACTGGAAATATCACCGGAATTGATTTCAACTATTAATTTTACATGTAGGTATTTGTTAGGCAGGTACCGTAATTTTCATTAATAATTCATCACTTTTGGAAATTAAAACATGTGTTCCGAAGTTACAATATCATAATGTCAGATGTGACAGGGACACAAAAAAATGGACTCCTAATTTCTGGAAAAATTGTACCCTTGTACTGTACATGTACCAGTATTTAACAAAACAGTTGTTGGCTGCTGTGATGGGGTCCATGGGTTTTGTACACCCAAGGGGGCAAATGGCACTTGAGGCAAAGCCAAGAGTATGCCCTTTGCCCCCTCTGGTGTAAAAAAACACCATGGACCCCTACACTGTAGGTATTTTGGTAAACTTGTTATGTACATGTACCAGTACTGTTTCTGCTCAGGCCCTGTGGATGTGCCTACTGTGGTTATTAGACTGGCTGTGCGGATGGGCCCTCTAACAAGATTACAAGAAGTCCACATAATGCAGGTTGTGTGAACCTTGCGAGGACTACGCCACGTCCACACCCGGCTATACCCCTCTTTCTGGAAAACTGGTTTAGAGATATTTTGGGGTCAGTGGTACAGTGTATCTGTCGCAAAAACAATGAAGAATAGTCAAGGATCATCAAAAATCTACATGCACATGTAGCTCGACAAAGCAGCAACTGGTAAAGTGTATTCGCAGTTAAAGAAAAGGAGTTTTCTATCCGCACAAGGTACCGGGTAGACCTTTTTCCTGTTATGTCACAATCGTGCTGGACCTCTGATGTGTTGTGATGGTAATGAGTGCATAGTGTTGTGATGGTAATCTTCCTATTCAAGATAAACTAGTCAAGCATGCAGCGTTCACACGTGCGCTTCTACGTGGTTAAGCTGTATATGCGATCACTGTGGCCACGGGGTCCATACGTGGTGGTATAGGTGGGGAGTCAGGTTGGCAAGGTAGTTCTTTCCTCGCCTTCCACCTCTGTGGTCCCGGGTTCGATTCACGGCCCGATCCACTTGTGGATTGGGTTTTCAGTCCCTACCTGACTCCGTGGGTTTTACCTAGAACATTCCTCTGGGGTTTTCCTCCCACCTCTAAAACTGTAACTGCTTCTTACTGTCTCCCCTTTACTGATGTTGGTGAATGTGGGTCGTTTGGCGGCTGCCTGAGGCGCCCTTGTATGCCATCGGCTCAACCATGTTTAAATGTATTCATTGTTCCATGCTTAATGTCTTCATTGTATGGCACATTTGAACATACCTACATGTATATGAAATTTCCACTTTATAAACGAATAAATAATTAGTATTATAGCTTACATTCAGTTGCGTGGGTGAAAAAATTCTATACATGTACATGTACGTATACCAGTACCGTTTCAACTACAGTACTACAGTACACAATGTGTATGCATGTTAATATACCATATATGTGCAGAAATATGCACATGTTCACAATCACATATACAATTTCAAAAATTTAAATTTACAATGTACCGGTACAATGTACGAGTACATGTACGTATGAACATGTACATGTACCGGTACATTAATTACGTATCCTGCAAATACCTGTTGGTATTAGATTGAAGATGATTTCCTCAAAGTATCTGCATGATTAAGCATGTTTTGTGACAACTGAAAACAGTTAACTGCATATATACACGTGTGCACTGTAGGCGTACACCGGTGCACGTACAAAACTACATGTGTACGGGGTACAACCAAACTGCATGTACATGTAACAGTGTTGTGCAGAAACAAAATACTGTACATGTGCTGGTGGTTTCCTGCACGAAGAGGTCATAATTCGGCGAATTCAGGAAGGTTGGTCACTAACATGTACACGTACATGTACTTAAAATACATGTAGAGAACTCTAGTAAATGAAGGTTGTTACATACATGTAGAAACACCCTTTGCTATGGTGGCCCTGAGGGGAAATCAGCAGTCGTCAATGCCGATGTCCATATTCAGGTCCGAAATTCATGACTCACCTTCTGAGATGCACATATTGATAGATTTTGTTCTTTTTTTGTGACATCCAGGTACCGTTTATATGTACCGGTACATGTACCAGGCAGAGCATGTGACCACATTGATAATGTCATGTGATCTATGAATAGGAGCCGGGGTTGTGAGCGGGGGTTGTCGAGCGGATGTCATTTCATTTCATTTTTCAGGATACACTAACGAAGACATTCTATTAAATACCAGGTACATAAACATTGGAAACAAAACATGAAGGGCACAAAACAAGTATTTAACCGCTGAATTGCCAACAAGATATGTATAGTTTCTGTCGAGGGACTCTCCAACCACGCTAACTGGTTAAATGTGAAACAGGAAATTTCCTAATTAAAATTAGGAAAATTATAAACGCAAAAACTTCAGGGAAAAAAAACCAATATTAACATAACATACGAGTAACATAAAAACTAATGTAAAAACATTAACCAAATTATTTCAATTAATAAATTTGTCCACTTCTTGCCTAGCCTGCCCCCCAAAAAGTTTTCAATAAAGTTAATTTTAAAAAGGCAACATTTGCCGCCTGGAATGCCCGGAGAGCAAGATGTGAATGCTGGAAACTGCTGAATTCCGTATTTGCGACCCAGACAGCACATCATGAGTGTTTGTCAATATTGATGATTGGCTGTGTCCCTTCAGAGCCACCGTAAGAAATGCCAAATGGACTGGTTTCAGACAGAACATTTCCATTATCCTCCCAGTCCTCACAACATAAATTATACCCGGTACCGTACTGGCACGACATTGGACTTTGGGGAAGGGTCTGCTTAAGGACACACATCAACTGATAGTTTAACTCCATGCCTGATGATCAACTTTAAATGCTGGGCGTAAACATCAGTCCATCAGCACGATTGCATAATTGCATCAGTCAATCCTATATGAAATGTCCGACTTTTCTATCCCTTTTTAGAAGCAATCGTCCACAACCGTGAGGTACATGTACATGCATGTTTACGTACAATAAGTACTAGGCAATTGGCTGATGGAGAATTATCGGCAATAAAATCGGAAGATTGCCCAAAGATCGAGCGACAGTGCAAGATGAACCAATGAACATCCAACATGGCGAGCGCATTGTACACATGTATGCATGTACATGTACAAGTATCTAAAACAGCAAGGAAAACTTGTAAACAGTTATACACATGTAAATTTACAAAAACTTCTTTTCATGTTGTACCGTAGATGGAAATTCACGATTGCAGATCCTGAACAGACATGATATGGACCCAAACAAAAAACTGCTGAACAATTCCTGAAAGCAAGATATAGAATTTGACATGAATTCTGTTAAAATAAAAAAAAGACAGATTTTGTTCAACAGTGCCACGAGCAAAATTTACTGTCAAGCACTGCACTGTAATGTACATGTACATGCACATGGTACCGTGCTACCGGTAGGCCTACATGTACACGTAAATTTACACTGTTGGCCTACAAGTGCTTCAATTCAGAAACAATGGAGAAAAAAATCAATGAATTCTAGCCAGCTGGATGACGGATCATTATTACAATAAATACACACCTATGAATGACTGGAATTAATCTCCAAATTGGAAATCAATGGTTTATGAACAAATTGTGAAAATGATAAAACTACATGTACATATAATGATACAGCAGTCACAGGGTAAATGCAGGAATTTTTTACCAGGAGGAGAATTCGACCAACTGCATTCAGAAACAATACAGCTGGTCAAATTTCTGGCTTTTTTTTACATGTATACCCCAACCTTTACCCAACATGTAGGCCTACATGTACAGTACAATGTTGGCCTATGTATGATTTCCATTAAAATTACAATTCCAATGTACATTTACTGTATCTATTTAGACACCCTGTGGAAGGTTGTGAAAGCAATATTTGAAAATATGAGATCAGGAGAGCTTTTTTTGTGATGGCTCACAAATCCCAACACGTAAGTATCACATTTCATCCACACAGAAAAAAACAGCAACTTGCCAAGATGGAAAGTAATGTGTGCACGCACGGAGTCTTTCCGACAACTCATTTCCGGTATTGTGAGAATGAATGTCGGCATTAAACATGTTAAAGGTGGTGTCACCCACCAATAGGTTCGGTCATGGGCCAGGGATAATGACAAATCATTTGAGGGGGTCGGTTCTTGGCAGTGACCTCACCTTGTTCCGAAGTTTTTCTTCCAGTACTTTGCGGCATCCTGTTTGGTTATGCGGAAGCTTTCCCCGGAGAAAACCCCGCTGGGGAAGATCGCCTTCAGCTCGGCCAGGTTGTGGCTGAAGATGAGCGACAGGCGGTTCAGCTCGCGCCGGCCCGTCGAGTTTTCGTCGTACATCTTCTCCTTGTGGACCTTGAAGAGCTGAATGGTCTGCCGAGCCTTCTTCATGATGTTGTCCACGAAAATGCGAAAGTAGAGGTTGTCGTTGAGTTCGTGGAGCTTGTCCGGGTCGCCCTCGTACTTGGACCAGATCAGGCGGAGCTGGTGGTAGGTCTCGGGGAGAATGTCCAGAATGTACGGCGGACTGTTCTTCAACTTCATCTTGTTGTGCTGACACAAACGCATCACCTTTTCCATCAGTTTCCACGTCTTCTCCAGGGTCTTCCGGTCCACGGCGGGCCGCGGGGCGGCCATCAGGTCCGCCACTCGCGAGAAAAACCCCGGCTTTCGCCCACCAGGTTGGGCCATTTTGACGGTAAATCTCGGAGTCCGATCGCCTCTCTGCCTCCGCTCAGGTTTTTTGCTGCTCTCGCTTCCGCATAATTTTCTGCACTGTGGATATAGCTTACCACAGTCCTCAACCGTTTGATAAAAACATTTCCCACAAGCCTTTGCGTAACTAACTTGAACAACCCTATTTAATCATTTGGTCACCTCTAGATATATAAAACAAACATAAAACTATTTTTACTTTCAATTATGTAATAGAATAGTCCATTTAGGCGTTTTTAATTTCCCTTAAAAGGAAGTTTGATCTTCATTTTTTGCGATGTTTTGATTGTTGTCAGTCACAGCACTTCCGGTACACGAACACGTCATCGAGCAATATGGCGGAGTGCGAAAACGAAGACACCAGTTGGTGAGATAAAATATGGTCTAAAAATCCCCTGTAATGGCTGTAGCTTGAATAAAAATCTAGCAGGTGTAATTTGTGATAGACTTGCTTTATTTGAGTGCTTTGTTTAGGGACGATTAGCTTACAGATTTGCAAAATGTGGCTTTGCTTTTAACGTGAGGTGGGTTGGGCAGTTGTCTGTATGGCTGGCCGTACGGTTGTAAGTCGCCCCCACTGTAAACACTTCCACGCACATCCCTGCCATCTCGCCCCGTGAATGTATAGTAAACCGATTTGATCCAGTTGATACAGTCCTGTGTCAATGAAATGACGCCTTAATCGAATACAGTTTGGTTTTGCATCATACAGTTATGACACCTGATTGCCTTTGAACCCTTTTTTCATGGTGGACCGGACTTGATCATGATAGGGAGGCTAAATTCAATTAGGCCTAGGCCTAAGCCTATTTTATTTTTGATTTTTTAAGTTTATGATGTAGGCTTAGGCCTACATCATGTATCTTGAACTTGAAGAGGATGCCACAAGAATTGTTTTGATTTAAATGTGGATTCCATCAGACCAGAGTCTGATGGAATCCAAATGTATATCAAAAGAAAAGCAAAGAAAAACCAGTCTGAAGCGGGGATGTTTGAGATGTATTTACATGTACTATGAACTTGTAACATGTGTAATGCACAGCAAACTATGATTATTTTGTACACAAATGTTTAGTTAAGACTACATACATGTACAAGTCATACTAGCCTATAGAGTAGTTTTCCAGATAAGTACTGAACAAGTGCAGGGACTGTTTCTTGGCAATAAAATTGTTCAGTAATAACAGAATACTAAGTAACAACAATTTTGGCGCACAACCAGACCGAGATGGTCACACATCTCGGTCTGGTTGTGCGTCAATATTGTCGTTACTTTGTATTCCATGAGATGGGAATCAGACCAACTGGCAACTTTTGAACCCTCCATCCAATAAAAAGTTTATCCTGGGCCATGAATCAGAAAAAGAAAATCCAACACTCTGTAATTAAATTTAAGACAGCGTCATTTATGATGTAGCCCTACATACAAATTTTTATGGAAGGAGTTCCATATATGGACAAAACCTGAGGCCCTATGCACAAATCTATGAGACTTGTATGTAAAAATGTGTTTTGTGGGATCATTTGTCAAAGTGGCTCAGTGGAACAAGATCCAACAGGTCAACTCTCCCCAAGGCCAACCAGCCTGGGAGTCTGTGGTTGCCAGTCACCACAAGATCTGACAGGTCAACTCTCCCCAAGGCCAACCAGCCTGGGAGTCTGTGGTTGCCAGTCACCACAAGATCCAACAGGTCAACTCTCCCCAAGGCCAACCAGCCTGGGAGTCTGTGGTTGCCAGTCACCACAAGATCCAACAGTGGCATTGCTCAATAGGACTACATGTAGCTCCCATTCTCTCAACGTGGCCAGTTTGTTTGGCTGCTGTTGATTGAACAGGGTGCATCAGACTTTCCCACCTGATGGACTGTGCTGTGTCTTGTAGGGTTAGGGTTAAAGAGCAAACACAGACTGTATGATGACCAGTCTCGCATAGGTTTCACGTTAGATATATGTCGAGATCTGGAACTCATTCCAAAAAGTCGGCATTTTTATCAGTGTTCGTTATTTTTCAACCCAGGCATGCTGAGCTTGAGGCAGCCCTCTTGGAAGGCTGCGACTTTGGGACCCTGAGAAACATCTGCCAGGGCCGCCAGATTCCAAACCAGTACAGCACAACATGCTGGAAGGTAAACAGGCGTAAAACCTTTCTAACAAGGGGCGAATCCAATCAAGGACCACTAGTTAACTACTGGTTAGTTTGTGATGTACCTAGCGCATGTGCAATGAAGTTAAAGTTTGAAGACCCTAGTCAACCTAGTCAGGTCAGGTCATCAGGCAGAAGGGAAGAAAAAGGTGGCTGCAGGAAGGGCAAACTAGCAAAACTAAAAGGGGAAAAATGGCCGTTTACGAGCGACATACAGTTTTTCTGGCATTTTTCGTATAACTGGTCCTCTCTGCACTGTGCTATTCAAAACAGTTTATGGCAACCAACAATGTGACCAACCTCGATAGGTTGGTCACAAATAGTTGACTAGACCAGTCCAGTCATTGTTGACTAGCATGCGTTTGATCAGAGTTAGTCGAACTATGGATAACTGTGGTCCTCGCTCAGACTTGCCCAAGGTCAGTGAGACCTTTAGCAAGATCCTTGTTCCATGTATAATGAGGGCCTTGTATTTTCAGTACAGGGAAACAGAGAATATAATACAAAACTGCTGCAAACTGCTTGCTGACTACAATGACCTGAAATACAAATCTCAAAATATGAAGGGCCTGACGTTTCGATCCTAGCAGAATCTTTCTCAAAGGCAAAAAAGGGAAGAGGGAAACAGAGAATACGAAGACTTGTGCACCTGGAATAGATATTGGTCCAAGGGGAATGGTATTAACAGTGCTCTCATCATTGGAGTTTGATGGTATTCATTGTTGGGCTGCAAATTGTAACCTTTACATGGAGTTGTTGCCTTTGCCACTGTAATCTGTCAATTAACCTTCTCGACGTTCAAACAGTCAGAGACAGTGAAAATTCCATCCACTTCACCTGACATCCTTTTTCGCGTGCCCAGTCACCGACACTCTGATCATACATGTACCTCTGGTTGGTACTTTGGCCAGTCACATTCCATGAACAGACAACAAAACGGTTGACTGGCACAGCTGGATTTCAATCATGGACGGTCCGGGCACAGTTGCCCGTACATGTTCATGCACACAGTTAGCGTCTTAAGGTGTCTCTCCAGTTTGTGATGACAAGAAGAAATACCTCTTAAACTTGAAGGTTATCGACCCTCAGTATCTGACAATCTGGATAAGTATTGCTTGTCAAAATTCAAATTCAAACATGTGTGTATCCATGGGTATTTTGGAACAAAAACTGTGCCAAAATACATTCAGTCATATTTTTCTTACGCTTGGTTGAGGATTTCTCAGAGTTTTGACGCTGGAATACCGATATCCCAAGTAAGGCCTTTCGAATAACCTTTTCTTAATTTTTTATCTTTCTCTGTAGATTTGTCTAAATGTGGTGGGAAAGGGAGATGCGCTGGCCTCCTTCGATGGCATCTTTGATTTGCCCGAGCAGGAACTGATCCGAAATGACTGCAAAGAATTTATTGGTGAGTGTGCACGCGCCGGCTTTCCCTTCATCGACAGTGGTATTCTGGCCACAATTTTGAGGCAAGATATCACGACCACCTTTTGAGATGAAGCCAGACACCACCAAAGACAGATTAAAAAAGATTCATTACAAATTCATGCCATTTATGGCAATGAATAATTTAAAATATTTGTGATAGATCACTTCTGAATGTTTTATGCCATGTTGAAAAAATGAGGCATGGAACCCAAAATGGTCGGGTACATGTATCAACCCATTCAACAGATTACATTGAGTAAGATAGATTCTGGGAACATGATCAATATGGCTTCCCTGGGAAAAAGGCCTCTTGAAAGCCTGTCCTAGTGGGTTTGTGTTGTTGTGTATCATCTCTGTTTCTAACTCGCAGAAAAATTTGACAACTCAGATGAGGAGAAGCTGTCCCTGTCCAGCGATCTGGAGTCCGTCATCACACTCTACTGCAAGTCCAAGAACGCGAAATATGTCCACAGCAATGGCTGGCTGGACGTACTTGGCCCCTTGGTGGCACTGCGCATGGAGCGGGCCGACCTATACAACTGTTTCTATGCTGTCATGAGTAAATACGTTCCCAGGTGAGTTTGTGTCATGCTAAACGGAGAAAAAATGCAGCTGTATTTTGTTATACTTACCAAAGACGCTGCCCGTTTTGAGGCGATGGGTGCCAGTCTCCTTGAGCAGGGCCACTGTTGGTTTCTTTAATGGCTTGCTCGAAGTGGTCAGCCTGTGGTTGCTGGCCTGTTGTATGTGGCTTGTGGTAGCTGGCCTACGCTGGCTGGCCTGCAGTGGCTGGCCTACGCTGGCTGGCCTTGTGATGGCTGGCCTGCAATGGCTGGCCTGTGGTGGCTTGCCAGTGATGGCTGGCCCAAGATGTCTTGCCTGCAATGCCTGGCTTATTGTGGCTGGCCGGTGCTGACAAACCTTTGTTGACTGGGCCGCGATGGCTTGCCTGCAGTGGCCGGCCTATTCTGGCTGCCTTGCGTTGACTGTTCCATTATGGTTGACCTGCAGTGTCCGTGGTAAAATTACGAAACGCTCCCTTAAGCAACCACACCTGGAACAAGCCAACATTCCTTTATATTTCTCAAGCATTTCTTGGTTTAGAACTTCCCTAAAAAACTAGCGTGGTTTCTTCCCTCTCTTTGCCTTTCCCAAGCAGAGATAACAGCAAAGACAGTAAGATGTACCAACTCTTCAGACTGCTGCTCATGTACCACGAACCACAGCTCTGCAACTTCCTGGACACCAAGAAGATATTCCCCGACGCCTACACGTCAGTTTGGGTAAGGCTGATCTGCCCTGACTAGATAGCAACCACTGACCAGCACAGAAGAGATGGTCTGGTGCTTGGGGTTCTATTCAGATCAGTGGGAATTGGTCATATGTACTCCTTCAGTTTGTACAGAATACAACAGAACTTGCAGAAATCATGTTCGTATGAAAAGTAAAAACTTGTCCGCTGCTTCAAAACTTGACTTACCCACATAATCACAGAAGGGTAATTTCCTCCTTTCAAGCTCAGTTTGTAGCAACCTGTCCCAATGGGCCTTATGCACACCTTGGCTAAGTAGTGCCCTGAAATAGTGCCTAAGATTAGCAAATCTTCAGATGTAGTAAAGCATGGGTTTTCCGACAACTATCAAGCAGCTCCTTGAAACTTACGCCTTTTCAAATGCAACCCCTCATCGGTTGAAAAGAGCTATATTGGTCAGGAGTGTTCATTTTAGTGGTAGTGACGCTAATGTAACCTGCATTTCCTAGTCGTTTGTAAACCGGCGATATTCAGTTCCGACCAAAGGAGCCGCCGTTGCTAGGAAGATTGTGCCCTCCCTTGGTCCACCTCCTGGCTTATACGAGGCTTTTGGTTTGTCCAGTTTTCCAGCTTATTTGCCAGCAACTGCTCCCTGGAGGTGCTGCAGATCATGTGGAGTCTCTACTTTCTCCAAGCCGATGCATTCCTCTCCTTCTTCCTGGGGTTAATCATTCTCGTCAACGCCAAGTAAGTCATCCGGGGATGCGTCAACCGTGGCTGCCAATCTAGCCGGCTGCGTTTGAGTGCATGACTCATGTTGCACTCCTTAGGGAGTATGACTCGCGGGGGAGCGAGAGTATACCATGAATCAGACCGGTGCACCAATGTGATCAATACTGATTGACCGGTACCAGTCAGGTGGATACCAATCAAATGGGGATAAGAGTGCCATATACGTGCATCACTTATTTACCCTTGCAGTGGCTTATTACATTAGCTATGTGAAAGCGGTAACATATCCATAAAATCAAACTTCTCTGGGAAAATATTCAAGAATTTACTCGGAGAAACATGGACATTTTCAGACCGGTCTCGTAGGGTCTGAGTACAGGATGTCAAGTGAGGTCCGTGTATGGAACTCCTTCCCTGGCGGGGTGCCAATCTATACTGATAATGTGGATACCGATTATGACATTGATCGACCAGGATAACGATCGATTCAAATCGACTTTGGGGTCGTCAGAGTAGTCTCCTGAATGATTTTGTGATGATTGTTTGCATGTGTACCACTGGCACCATTTGTCCGTGTCTTGCAGGGACCACATCCTCACAGAGTTGGAAAACGAGAGCCGAGAGGCGATAGCGGAGGCGCTGGCCTCCTTCCCCAACCAACTAGAAGCAGATGACGTGGAAGACTTCTTCAGTCTGGCCCAGTATTACGCCTCCAAGACGCCCCAGTCATTTCGAAGGGTAAGGCTCGGTCCAAACAGCTCGGTGGCTGCTTGAAACGACACACGTGTCTATGATCGCCATCAGTCAGCCGCTTCATACACCACTGTTGCTCCTCATCACATCAACTTCCTATTTTATCAGCCACAGTTTGTTTTTCTTCTTGACAGGATTATCAGTCCATTTATGGTAGCACCTTAAGCAATGCCAAAGAATCTCTCAGTCCGGACCTGTCGGGCGCCCTGTGTCTACAGGTCAACCCCTCAGAGTTGTTACAGGCAATCCAACAGGGCCCGGTGAGTGCCAAAATGAACCTGCCTCTTTTTGAAATCTGCCTGACCTGGAAGGATCCAGGCAGCTTGACCTGGAAGGATCCAGGCAGCTTGACCTGGAAGGATCCAGGCAGCTTGACCTGGAAGGATCCAGGCAGCTTGACCTGGAAGGATCCAGGCAGCTTGACCTGGAAGGATCCAGGCAGCTTGACCTGGAAGGATCCAGGCAGCTTGACCTGGAAGGTTCCAGGCAGCTTGACCTGGAAGGATCCAGGCAGCTTGACCTGGAAGGATCCAGGCAGCTTGACCTGGAAGGATCCAGGCAGCTTGACCTGGAAGGATCCAGGCAGCTTGACCTGGAAGGATCCAGGCAGCTTGACCTGGAAGGATCCAGGCAGCTTGACCTGGAAGGATCCAGGCAGCTTGACCTGGAAGGATCCAGGCAGCTTGACCTGGAAGGTTCCAGGCAGCTTGACCTGGAAGGATCCAGGCAGCTTGACCTGGAAGGATCCAGGCAGCTTGACCTGGAAGGATCCAGGCAGATTGACCTGGAAGGATCCAGGCAGCTTGACCTGGAAGGATCCAGGCAGCTTGACCTGGAAGGATCCAGGCAGCTTGACCTGGAAGGATTCAGGCAATGAAGATCTTTTTCTCCGATTCTGGTTTTATGCAACTTTGTAGTCTTCCTCAGTGTACAGAAATGATTTGACATGCTTTTGGGGTTGGGTGCATTAAAAAGGTGCAGCTTTTCAAACGTTGTAAGACTTTCCATGCTATTTGGTACTAAACTCCTCATGAACATTTACAGTGACAACTGGCCGGTTTGTTTGATTTTGCGTTTCCATTTCACCCACAGAATGACAGCGTAAGTTATTTTGTTGTCGACTGTCGACCGGCTGAGCAGTATAACAGATGTCACCTTGCCACAGCATTCCACCTTGATGCCGACCTGGTGAGTAAGCCACACCCACCAGCCGTACCCTCTTTTTAAGCATCCAGCATAAACCACTTACCGATGATATTATTCCACACCCCTCAGATGCTGCAACAGCCCACAGAGTTTGCCAGTGCCGTCAAGGCCTTGTTCACCACCCAGCGGCAGGCCATCGCGGCCGAGTCTCAGGCCGCTGGGGAACATCTGTGCTTCCTGGGAAGTGGACGGGAGGAGGAGGACCAGTACCTACACATGGTGGTGGCCAACTTCCTACAGGTGAGCTATGAGCAATGAGCAGTGAGCAGTGAGGGGTGAGCTATGAGCAGTGAGCAATGAGGGGTGAGCAATGAGGGGTGAGCTATGAGCAATGAGGGGTGAGCAATGAGGGGTGAGCTATGAGCAGTGAGCAATGAGGGGTGAGCAGTGAGCAATGAGGGGTGAGCTATGAGCAGTGAGCAATGAGGGATGAGCTATGAGCAGTGAGCAATGAGGGGTGAGCTATGAGCAGTGAGCAATGAGGGGTGAGCTATGAGCAATGAGGGCTGAGCTATGAGCAATGAGGGGTGAGCTATGAGCAGTGAGCGGTGAGTGGTGAGCTTTGAGTGATGAGCAGTGAGCAATGAGTGGCATTTGATAAGAGATTACATTGTTCCAGTGTAATCGGAGCTGTTCTGATTATTGTGTTTTCAAAGGCCTAAAAACGCTCCAATTTCCATAAAAACAGATTAAATAGATTAAAAAGTACTGGCTAAAAAGGGCGCTTTTTGCTTTGGTAAAATAACAGTCGTCACACATGTGTGTGTTGTGTACATGTACATGTCAATAGCCTTTGTCACATGGCTGTTTTGATATGAGCTCCTTCAATGGGTGTTCCGATTTCTGACTTCTCAGTGTTGGCAGGCGTGAGTTCAGCATTTGAGATGAACGTGCAAATGGAGCATGTGCTAAATGTCACAGATTTTCACACAAAATGTTCTAAAGTTTTCTCCCAACTCTAAAACTGCAACTGCTTCTCAGTGTCTCTTCTCTTAAGATGTGGGCAGACGTGGGTTGTTCAGCGGCCGCCTCAGGCACCCCTTATTTGCCTTCCGCTCAAGGTGGTTTATCTGAGGGCCTCCACGGAAAGCAGTGCTTTGCACTGATCGGATTTTACCCTCATTAAAAGATGGCATAAATGGTCTATCTCTTCCAGAAGTTCTACTAACATGTCGTCGCTGGTGATGTTATCTTGTCCACACTGTATTTTTTGTTTTTCAGAAAAAGACACAGTATGTCAGCATTGTTGCCGGTGGTTTTACAGGTGAGATAAGTGTCTTTTACGAAAGAAGGCAGCATTTTAATTGTAACATTTCATGAAAGTCTCTTCACTCTGACCCTCTTGCCCTTCCTTTAGAGTTGTAGATGCATAACCACTACCAGCCGGGGACTCCGAAATCGGAGCCGTATGGTTTATATGGGTGGCCAGGGTCTCTGAACTCGGACAAAGGAAACAGGGCCCTGTAACAAAAGACCATACTCTAAACAAAAGACCAGGCTGCTGGGCATTACAGGCATTTTTCACTCTCAAAAGTGGTGATAATCCAGGGTTATTTTGACACTATATACCAGGGTTTGGGGCATTGAGAGCAAGCGGATTACCACCGGGGACAAAAGCGCTCCACCAGTTGGTTTGTAGAGTGGGTCCTGGTGGATGTATTGCAGGTTCCCTAGAAAGTTCTCTTTGGGTTCCTAGAAGGTTCCCAGTGGGTTTCTTGAGGGTTCCTGACAGGTTCCATGAAGGTTGCCTTTGGGTTCCGAGAAGGTTCCTGATGGATTCCTTGGAGGCTCCCAGTGGTTTCTAGAGGGTTACTGATGGATTTCAGGAAGGTTTCCTTATGGTTCCTACAAGGTTCTCAGTGGATTTCCACCCTGCTAGTATGTTTCTAGAACAATCCTGGTGAGTTCATAGAAGATACAGAAGTTTCCTGGAAGGTTCCGATGAGAATCCAAGTAGGTTCCCAAAAGATTTGAAGAAGCTCCTCCTACCATGTTCCAGGTTGGTTCTCAGAAGGTCTTTAGCCTAAGCATTTAAAGCTCCTCCGTCTTGGGCACATTTCCTTGTATGCCACCTTTCTGGCCATGATCTCCTGAAGGCAATTTCTTGCATGACCTGTTTTCGGTTTCAGCGTTATTAAAGTTAATCGAGAAGGAGTCGTCGTCGTCATCAGCTGACCAGTCGTTAAAGTCTTGCATCATCTCCCAGCCCGAGCGAGCAGGCTCTGACGACAGTGGGGTAAGCGGAGCTTTTACTCGCTCTGAGTAGAGTAGGTCATACCCAGAGCCTTAACCATCAGTGTGTAATTACTGCTGGTCCCTGGGACAAAATGGAAACACAAAGCATTGTGGGTAGCATGTCTCCGTACGCAGTACATGTGCATGTGCTTAAAGGTCAGAGGTTGTATGCCGTGTGTTGGGAGAAGGGTCTAAAAAGTCAACATAAAAAGTGATGAGTCACCATTCCAAGGGTGTAATACGGACTTTATTCACAATTCATATGTAATTGAAAGCAAGGTTAACTTTTTCATTTTGGGGAATCTAAGAATAAAATTGAAAGCAGTGAAATGAACGTTCATTGTGGATTAATTTCATTTACAATAATGAAAAATTGAAACCAAATATCTGAATGTTTTAATACTGCGTTTCAAAAAATGAAAGCGAGGCACAGAACCCATAACAGTCTGGCACCACCCCTTATGACAGATTACGTTTAATCTGATTGATTCAGGGAATATGATCAAAAATGGCTTCCCTGTGGAGAAGGTCTTGGATCTGATTTGTCCATTCAGATTGCGTTCCCAGTTTGTGTGTTTGAATGAGTCCATCTTGTCCGTTGCATCAGTATGTTCCTGAAGAAAAAAGCATGTAAGCAGAGAATTTGTGATGAACTCGCTAAATCTCACAGGCAAATGTCTCTTGCTAACAGTGGTGCAGTAAAGCCTGTCACAATAAACCTGCATGCGTTAGCAAGTCTGTCAAGTGCATTTACAGTAAGCAGAAAGTTGTCTGGCAAGCATCGTGCCGTACTGTTCATGTAAGATATTGCTTAGAAATATCATTGGCTGGTTTCACTGGCTATTTTCTTAGAAATGCTTCCTCTCGCATTTTCGAGTAGTGGGTTGCTTTCCCTGTGCTTACATGTATCTCTCTGTCAGTCCAGTTTGGGCTCCTGTCTGCCTGTTCTGTTCGTTAGGCTGTCTGTCTCTGTTTTTCGGGCACTGCATGACTAGTCCCTAGTACATGTCTTTCTCTCTCTTTCTGTCGTTTTGATCATAGATTGGTGACTCTCCCCAGAAACTCTCAGAGAAAGGAGCAGCGCTGATGGGCCGACTGACATCCACCTTCAAGACCAAGTCGGCCGAGATGAAGGACCGGATGGTGGAGTTCATCAAGAACGAGGCTGTCAACGAAGATAGGTAAGACGTGATGGAATAAATCGTAGAAAAATATAGGAAAGAGCGCCCTCGGCTGTGCATGCATAATGCACACTGGGCTCTCAGAAGGATTTTGAAATGGTATAGACTTCACGCTGAGGCTCGGCAATCACATTTCAGAGCACTGATTTGATATCATATTCTTGTCGATATTCGGATCACGGTGCTACGCAGCCCTTCCATATTTCTCTGGTCTAGCATTTGTCCTGTTCTTTTTTCCCGTTTCACAGGCACGTCAGTAGTCTGGACACAGGGAAGAGATATCGAGGCAACAAGATGCAGAATGTGTTCAGCATCGGAGACGAGGAGGAAGAAGCAGGTGGAGGCTCATTTGCATGTCATTTACATGCCATTTGCATTTTTTGTGCGCATAGAAGTCGCATCAGGATCAAGTGGTCCACAGTTAGGCGGCACATGGGACCGAGAGGTGTTCCGAATTTTCATTTGTAACCTACACATGTTACATATCCCGGGCACCAAGTAAAATCAACAAGTGGTTGACAGACTCACTGTCCAAAATTGCCCGAGTTGCGATGATTGGTAGCACTAGCCTTGACTGTTGCTTCAACAAGTCGCTCACCCACAACTGATCTGGGTTGCCCTGTTCAGCATACTTGCATGTGCACATGCACCGTAGAGAGCGAAGAACCGTAACCCTGCCACGGGCAGTACAGTCCAGCTGGTGGGAAAGTCTGATGCACTGGGCAATCAACAGCAGCCAAACAAACTGGCCACGTTGAGAGAATGGGAGCTAGTCCCATTGAGCAATGCCACTGTTGGATCTTGTGGTGTCTGACAACCACAGACTCCTAGGCCGTTTGGCCTTAGGGAGAGTTGACCTGTCAGATCTTGTTCCAATGGGCACGGCAAGCCACTTTTACAAACAATGCAAACTGATGCATCTGACGAGGTCTCTAGCCAAAGTGCCCTGGTGGTCTAGGTTTCTAGCCAAAGTGCCCCGGTGGTCTAGGTTTCTAGCCAAAGTGCCCCGGTGGTCTAGGTTTCTAGCCAAAGTACCCCGGTGGTCTAGGTTTAATAAGGTTTAGTAAGGCAATGTTTAGGGCTGTAGCCAGCAAAATTGGACTGTACTCAGAATATTATAAGTCATCTTATGACTGTCCTCCATTGCCCTGCCCATGATTTACAGACAGCTTTGGCAGCGCGGCGTCATCAGATGAAGAGAGAAAAGAACTGGTCAAGACGGACACCTGGCTGAAGAAGCCAGACATCCTGGCCGCCTACCAGTGTCAGGAGGTCAAAGATAACGGTCACACCTACCCAAGGTCAGTCCCCGGAAAATATGCAATCCTCCCTGAGATGTACGTTTGGCATTAGGGCCAAATCCTCCACTGGACCTACCATAGCCGGTTCGGTCCAATTGAAATAATTGGCTGTCACCGTTTGCGAGTAAGCCGTACCCCTCATACAGTCCCACAGAATTTTGTATGCCGAGTTGTGTGTGTCTCAGATTTTGCGTCCTGCATCCGTTTTGTGTTTCTCGTCATTGGACGATATTTCAAATGCTGTGTTGGCGCAATACTACTGTGATAGGTCAGTTTTGGGGCCAGCAGTTAAATTTCACGGCCTACAAAAACACGCGCTGTGCTTTCTGTCATGAAAAGCCAATGTAGGGAAATCGGTTTTAACCAACTGCACGTCCATACCTTCCACTTTGTTTTTAATCAAGGTGGTTTGGGGCACAATGAGGCATTAACGTGACTCTGCTCTTTGTGTCCACAGCAACATGCTGGTCACCAAGACGCACCTGTACGTCCTGCGGGACAAGGCCGACAGCCGGGGCTTCTCCTACATCGTGGCCCGCCGGGCGCTGGCCGACGTGGTCCGCATCACCTCCAAGAAGCGCTGCCCGGAGCTCATCACCTTCCGCTACGGCAAGTACAGCGGGGGTGGCAGCAGCGAGGAGACGGAGGTGTACGCCGTGGACCGGCTCTACCTGCCCTTGGCCAGCGAGGCCACCAAGCTGGTCAAGAGACTAATCATGAACGTACTGGAACCGCCGGGCACCGGCAACGGCATGGCGGCTAGCGCGGATCCGGCCACATAGCCCCGCGACCTTTGATCACATCGGGTCAAAGGGCAATGTAAAGGTAAACTGATTGATATTTATACATGAAGGAATTAGAACTGATAAAGGTATTTCAAACTGCCCGGCATTGCTACTAAAGCTGAATCAAATCAGGCACCCTTGTGACCTTTGATCTCACCAGGTCAAAGGTCAATATTAAAGTAAATGGATTGGTACAGTGCTCGTCATACCTCAGGGGACACAGAACTGGTCAAGATAATGAAACTTCCGGAACATGCCAGCAGAGCAGGGTTGGAAGACGTAGCCCTGTGGCCTTTCACCTCATAGTGTCAAAGGTTTGTGACCAGTTTTGCGGAAGTCAGTGAGACTAGTTGAGAGATTACTCACAGATTTTATGAAATTGCAGTGCCCTGGTGCACAGCGTGAGTTACCCATGCATCTCTTAACCTGTGACCTGCACAGGTCAAGCTTTATCATAAAGGTGATAATTATAGGCTCTGTACCAGAAAGGCAAAAGTAAAGGCAAAAGTAAAGCACTGACCTTGTAAGCCGCCTAGGTAAAGGTGAATTAGGTACGTCGGATTAGTACATTTAAAGCCTCTCATCAGTGTCGAGTTTTGAGACACACTCAAAACGTTTCAAACCCCACATTCAGATTCTCCGCCCCCCCTCCCCTGAAAGGCAGATCGTCGCTAAATGATGTCCCTGCTGTGACACATGCACTGTCTGTTCCACAAATGCAAAGAACGGAAGTCACTGTTTTCACCTTTTGCTGCAACAGTCAGAGTCAGATGTTCCCTCCGCTCGATTTGCCTTAGTACACAGACACAACTTGAATATAACTTTAATGCCTCTTGTTCTAACGGTAACCCATATAGACCATGACAAAAACATTCTGTTCTCTTGTACCTTTCATTCTTTTGAGTAGGGTACCATAGAATATCCCCACCAATGTCAAGAGGCTTCAGAGGATAACTGGAGATTTCTTTTTTTTTGCTCTTTTCATCAAGGGGGAAATTTTGGGTAAATTGATATTTTGGGGGAGGGGTTTATATGATAAACATTTTGTCATCGTTTGATTGTAAATTGATTCCTGGTTTGTATAATTTTCGTTATTGTTATTTTGTACCAGAATGAATCAGGGTTTACTTATTTATATTGCTTCAAGTTCAACCTCATTCTTGTTTTTTCAATTAAAAGTCTGATTAGTTAAAACAAATGTATGATCTTTTTTCTTCTTTGTTTCTTGTATATTAAAGATGCCATAAGAGCTGAGAAAATGGAGGGTAAATTATATTTTAATAAGAGGCAAACATGTAAATGTTCAATTGAATTTGACAGTTATTTGGGGGATAGATATTAAAAGTAGCATTATAATGAAAATATTCATCACACCAAAAAAAATCATCAACTTCAAGTATTGTTGTAGGCTGTAGGGCGTAGGTGTAAGTCAATCTAGGAGCCTAGGTTGTCCGTTGTCAACTCATGAATAGGCCTATGTGCTGACATGCCATCGTTGTTTACATGCGCACTTGCCCATGGCGCCAGTGGGGGTCCATGGTCCACTGGCCACCTCAGGAAAGCACAATGGTAAACACAGTGGGGTGTCAACAGTACAGGGCTCATACTGTACGTGTCCCGTACTCGAGGCATAATGGTGTCAGCTTATGTTGAAAGTGGCGTTGCATTGTGGTTGCTAGGCAGGCACTGCAGGGCAGGGCCACATGATATTTACATTTCTGGATATTTTTCAACTCAGGCTTGTTTTTTTTTCTTTTTTTGGGGGGGGGGATTTCACGGCCAGGGAGCCAGATTCCACCACCCTCCTCAAGAATTAGGCTGTCACATATCTGATCCATGTCCAACTCAGCCTTTGTGTTAAGTCCGTCATTAAAAGTACACAGGCTATATATGCGAAATTCCAATCCAGTCTAAATAATGGTTTTGTTATTTCGGTCATTTGAAGTTTACGGCCTTCTTCGCATAGGCCCATGCACTGGCCTCGTGTTCACAGGCCCATGCGCTCACTTTGTGAGACGCAGTCATGCAAAATCGTGTGCTTGTACTGAAAATCAAGGGTGCCAATCCAGGCCACACCCACATTGTGGGGGGCCTTTTGGACTGGGTCTTTGTTTTGCCTGCATGGTGCAGGCCCATGGAAATGGGTTGTTTTCTCACAACACATGTTCCAGAACTGGCAAGCGGGATTTTCCAACAAAAGTGGAAATTTGGTTACAAGGTACCTACTTCATTATCGTCAGTAATTTTTGAACAGAAAAAGAAGTTTAAAAAAAAAAATGATAAGTACAATTTCTCTTTTCAGTTTTAATAGCTCATGGTCGGTAACAGCGTGACCAAATTTCCACTTGCGCATGGAATTGCCCAAGTGCAATGTGCCCGGAAGTTAATCAGTCAAGCAGAAACAACACACTGAATGGTTGAATGACCCCGAAAAATATTTCATCCATCCCTGCCTTGCTTCCGGTATTAAGCCATATGTCCAACTTACCTTAGCTATGGCTTGCAATTACATGCAACTCTATGCGAGTTGCCTGCAGCCATTATCCATAAGACGCGTGTACAGTTACCAAACAT
The DNA here is from genome assembly GCF_054643075.1 of Acanthaster planci. NCBI lineage: Eukaryota > Metazoa > Echinodermata > Asteroidea > Valvatida > Acanthasteridae > Acanthaster > Acanthaster planci. Next base: position 17,403,873 of record NC_141786.1, on the reverse strand, counting down.
AGCCACACGATAAAACAGTAAGCCCAATATGACACCATTACATTTTTCTTAGTTGATATTTGTTTCCAACGTGTATTGTAAACTACATGTATGCCGATTGAAAATCGGGGCTATTGTATATATTGCCTAGTCAATCTGTAGAGTGCATGTACATGTATTTATAAACTTAATATAAAAACCATACGTGCTGATTATATTGTACATGTATTATATTTGAAATTTTCCTCGCATCTTTGGGTGTATAATGTATGATATCGAATTCCTGCCAAAACCTGATTGAGGAGCTGCGTTATTTTTTCATTCTAAATTTGCCGTCAAAATTGTACAGCGGTAGTTGAGGGCCTATTTCGGCACGTAAGGAGAAGAGTACACACATGGTAGAGTAGGCAAGTTGGCCTGGCCTACGTGAACGGGCAAGATTTCGCAAACATCTTAGCAGAGCATCCGCAAAGTTCATCGCGCCACGAATTATAAGATTTCTTGCTGTTGAAATGTTAGCTGGCGAACTATGTATCGTAAAGCAGTTGACAGAATTGTTGAAAAACATAACATATAAATGGCAGTGAGTAAACACGGTAAAACTGGTTAAGAATGCTGAAGAAATGTAGTCAAACTGTCGTCTGTAAGAGCAATTTTGCCGAAATCAGACTTTGGCTATCAACGTAGACATACTTGGTTTTGAAACCTTTGAATAACACCTGCATGTGTGACGTTGCAGAACTTGCATTTTCTACAAAGCGTTAAATTGTATCTTGTCTGTGATACTGAATTTAGAAATCAATACACCGTGGTAGATTAGTCAAACCTGTCTTAGTTGGACACCCACTTACCTTACACACCTAGTGTGGACATTCCTTTCTTTTTGTGCAGTTAAGAAAACTCAGTGAAAATACTCGTTTTTCTTGAACTGGGAACACGATTTTCAGCTGGACTTTTGTACAAGGTTTCCTAGACTATTCCTCTTCCTTTTACGACAGATGACCCCTTCCCCAAAATGTCTCTAAACCCCTTTTTCAGAGAAGGGCAACGTCCTCCGGACGTGCACGTGTAAGTCCACAGAACGTTTTCCTTTCCTGCATCGTGTGGACAACTTTTATTCACAAATTCACACTAGGTATGTGAGGTTAGCGCACGAATACCCTACCCCGAGTAAAATGCAGGCACGTACATGTACAATTCGTTAAGAGTTGAAGTACTGACACTTGTAGTTTTTGAGAAAACAACAAAAGCAACACCTCCCCAACTTGTCACACCCCCCTTATACATGCCATATGCCAATGTTAACAGTCAGTCAGCTGGGAGCCATTTACATGCTTGTACATTTATACTGTGGCTTAATTGAGGTACTGACTTAATGTATGGGGCATTTTGATGATTAAAACAAGTGCAATACGGTATTATCTGTTGCATACAGAAAAGACTGTCATGCACTGTGTAACAAGTGGACAGGTGTGAACTTACGTTTGGCTCTGTTTGTGCTGAGCATGCATTACTGTGTTTGAGAACTGGCTAGTTTCTGATGTGTTTTGGGTTAGTTCTGTGGGTTTTATTTTATGATTTTAATTTGTTAAATGTTTTCTTGTAGAAAGTTGCCATCACTTTGAAGGTCGCATTGCATCTGTTTATAAGAGTACAGTACGTTGGCCCTAATACTTTAGCCATTTCTGAATAACTCGGCTATGGCTTAAAATTCCACTGCAGTCTCTGCGTAGTGGCTGCAGCCAGTTCCCATAGAGGTGTGTGTAATTTTAAGCCACAGCCAAGTGATGTCGACATGGCCTCTGCTTCCAAGCAGAGAGACGCATTGACCAACGATGTAACTGGTCAATTTTCTCATTGTTGCTGTTTCTTTCCGTCACTCGTGGGGACTTGTCATTTCACAAAGCAGCAATCCCCACATTTGGGGTGGGGCTACCCTGGGAAGGGGTGGCTGATCTGAATGACAGACCTGTACATCGGGACAATCAGGCTTTTGCCTCAGATACTTGTGCAGACATGGATATTCAATTTGCCAAGGGAAAACAAGGCAAGTAAAAATTCTAACAGTCAAATATAGTAATTCTCCAGCCAAATGGTTTTGACACCAACTACACGTAATTAATAATTGTCTCATAATTATATTTTGCAAGTACGATACCTTTAATGACTACAAAGTACTGAACGTGATAAATTACAAGATATATACACCGATTACGAGCGTGAGAAAAAGCCTCAATTAAATCTTTCGTCTTCCATAATGTTAAATTTAGCATTGGCATTATAAACCAGAATTGGCAATTGGGCACATGTTCTTAAACGGAAAATTAACTTTACATTTAGGTCCGGTACTTTTTACTTAAGCCTCGGAGGTGGTTTGCAAATGATGACGCAATTCCAGACTGAGGGATACATTGTGCCTCAGCACATCGCGATATCACTGTTGGGGGCATGTCCATTACAAACGGCAAAATCAACAAATTAATTAACAAAAGTATGACGAAGAAATCATGGCCTGCTCCGGTTAGTACAATCGACTTTGAAGAAAAAGTTGAAATACATACGGTTAATAAAAACGCAATAAACTACTAAACTCTAAGAACAAACTGGAGTAAGCGAGGTCTGCATATGTGCTAAATAAAGTGAGAAAAACCACATTCAAATCATTACATTAAGATCACTGTACATGTACTTGGTACGAGGATATGTCGACACACTACATGGATCTATTAAATCTCTGACTGTACAGTGCATAAACCAAAGTAGTCAGACCAGAAATGTACATAACACTGAATAAGATATCAAGTGTGAACGTAACTCAAAAAAGAAATCCACAAGCATCAGAAGTGGAAACGAGCGTTTGCAAGTTTTCTTTCACTACAGTGATAAAATGAATGACACAAAACAGGCTGAACATTACAATAAGACATAAAAATCGAGATTATTTAAATTATCTGTATTTACAAGTGCCAACAGATTGTAAAAAATAATTCTTGAAAAAAGGGCTGCGGTGAAGCAATGTGACATGATGATTATTTTGTAAAGTCTACTTCTTTTGTTATATACAATGACCATCTGATGGTGTGGCCATCCAGCAAGGCCCGCACCTGACCTGACAAGACAACTGATGCGCTTATCAACTGATTTTAATACAGAATGGGCCAAATTCCACCAATGCACATGTACGGGTCTGGGCAGAGGCAGAGAGGCAAACCGAGTCCAATGTCTCAGGGATGATTGACAGAACGCCATATCTAGCTTCTTGAAGTTAAACTCTGCGTAACAGAGCGTAGAATCCTCGGCGAGCAATACACATCACAGGATTTTCCTACACGTACTCGTTGCCAGGTTTTACGAAGACATCACCTGTTGAAGTGTAATTGTCACCTTGGCCCAAAATGTTATGGGGGGTGCAAGTATTATCGGTCCCACAACGTTGTCCCAACTTTCCCGGTGGAAATTATATGGAAGGCCTACCCACTTTAGCTGATAACCATTATTGATAAGCAATGGCTACCTACATTTCTATTCTCGCTATTTTGTAAGTTGTCCCAAAAACTGCCCAACATGGTTCATCATAAAGGAGCTTGACGGTTACATAAGGGTGGCAAGCCCAGAATACATCACGCCACATGTCAAAGTGACAAGTAGATGGTGACAAGTCAAACAGTCAGTGGACTGTCAACCAGAGTAACAATGGCAAATGAAATTGTCACAAAAAGGTGACAGATGAGCCCAGTGTACCGGTACATGAACATCACACAAAGTGACGTGGTGGACAGTCACACAGTGTGACAAAGACAAGCCAGGTTGACAGTCAAATAGGGTAATGACAAGTGAGGTAGACGACCAGAAAAAGGTGACAGAGACGAGCCCAGCTACATGTACATCAAAGAAGGTGACAGCGTGGCATTGTGGTGGACAGTCAGTCGGTACAAACCAGGTGGATAGCCACACAAGATAACATGGGCACGGGCCTAATATACTGTACATTATGTAAACTTATGCTTCACGCCCGACTGATTAAAGACTCCAAAACTACAAACAGCAATGCAATGACGAAAAGCTTGCAACAGAAAAATTATAAAAAAAACTTTGTCTATCAGCTTTTGAAGGCAATGAATGTCTCTCCAATGTCCAGGCACACCAGGTGTCTTCTACGAATAATTCTTCGGCGAAAACCACCACCTACAGTGTATGCACTGACAAAAAATTCAGGAAACGCAGACGGTTCTGTCCGCCAATATGAAGAAACTGACGACTCATCCTACACAAGCTATTCTGAATAGCAAAACAAGTCCAGTATGTTCCGCCACCAAACTCAACTGCTCACATTTAAACAAAGCATTTGTGACCCACCATCCCCAAACAAGGCTGAAGTCGGTAACTTCCTAACCCTACAATAGTGGAACTACCACTATTCAGTTTTTCATGGGAGTTTTACAGCTATTACTATCTTTAAGAAGCTTACTGCAGACAGAATTTTGATTCAACATGGATCACTTTCAAGTGTAAAAAAAAGCTGAAATACCGACTTCAGCCTGGTTTTGGGATGGTGGGTCACATTTTGTTACACCTACATGTGTATGTGCTTATAATCAAGAGATACAGCTTACATTAGGCATGCTACTTGGACTTTGACATAAACGAGGCAGTTCCAATCTTTACAGGAGTTTGTACACGATGGCGTGAGCGTGAAGTGAAATACAAGGAAATCAGCTGATCCGAGGAAAAGTTGCTCGCCTGTTACGTACATGCACGCAATGTTTTACTACATAAAAAAGACACAATTTTACATTTTTCTAAAAAATAAATCTGAACACTCATTTGTATAGTATGAAAATATCCTTAAAATATTTGTAGGTCAGAGAATACGATTCATTTTTCCCTTTCCAAGTTGTTTCTACGTTTTCTTGTTTTGCTTTTCTTCCTTTTTTGCTCAATTTTTCGCTCTTCTTTGTTTATTTTCGAAGAATACGATTGTCTCAATTAGGGTCATCAGTCAACCTACGTGTACAAGCATGATATGCGATTAGCGTTAACATTTTCATTCGTTCAAAAGATATCTATAAACTTTCACACGAGAGCTACATGTGCATGCCACTAGTTAATTTCCACAATGCGCATCTACGTGTGACAGAGTGCAATGTTCATGCAACACATTCATCCTGAACCCAACACAGCTGGCTGACCAATCACAGCGCACCAAATGACCCACATGACCCTCAGCAGCATGACCCAACACAGCTGGCTGACCAATCACAGCGCACCAAATGACCCACATGACCCTCAGCAGCATGACCCAACACAGCTGGCTGACCAATCACAGCGCACCAAATGACCCACATGACCCTCATCCAATAGCGAACAATTCTGAAAAACCTCAACATCCAATGAATATTTACATGGTAGGAAATGTGTAGGGACACTCAGCATCTTAAGCTCAGTAATCAACCAACGCTGCAATACAGCCACAAGTTACAAACTTTGCAAGCACCAAATTACAAAAAACACTCAGAAAGATTTCAATCCATTTCAATCCTTGAATAAATTTGCCACCTGACGGCGATGCCAACAGCATGAAGAACAAATGCATTAATTTACAAGCAAAACACAAGCGAAGTAACTTTGTTTTGAAAGTCCAAATGGTCAATCACCAAATATTTATAAACAATTTGATCCTTTAAGAATTCCGAGAAACCGAAAATACAATACATTTCTCCGAGAGCGTACTTTCGTTCACTTTGAAAAAGGAAAATCGGTATCTACAGATTTTAAAGTGGACTGGTACAATCGGGCAGGAAACATTGTTTCCCAGAATATCTGCATGCGTACAACTTGTATTTGCACAAGCACGTGCAATGCATTACAAATGTTTCAGGAAATAGCAAGATTTCATTAACCGGGGGGAGAGAAGCAGATATTGTCATTAAAAGTTCACGTACGAAGAGGGTGCGCAGAGGAAACTCTGTCATTTGTAAATGTGTTATTTTCTGTACGGTACTTAAATTCAGCACGTTGTGCAGATAAGTATGCGTACACGTGTATGTGAATTTCGGTTGGGGTCTGAGTGGTGTTTTTTCTGAAGTTGTGACGAGCACAAAGCACTTAAAAAATCTGAGGTTTTGACCTTCGTGTGTCTATGCAAAGTTGGAAATAAAATCCAGCGAGAGCAACCTTTTTGGGTGGGGGTTGAGATATTTTGTGCAATTATTAATATGCATGGGGAAGGTACATGTACTTAGGAGTGAGTCTTGAATTTTTCAGGTGCAGACAAACTCACTCGAGTCTTTGTACAAAACCAACAATATTTCCCATTATAAACTGAGTACCACACAACATCAGGCACGGGTATCGCACATGTAATTCGGTGCATCTTACTGTGCGAGTAAAAACGTACATGGGTATGCATGATCAAGCGTCCTACTAGTCTCCAAAATACATCACACCCAATCACATCTTTGTGTGGAACACAATGCGACGAAATGTACGCGTGATACCAAGGTATCGTGTCAGGAATTAATTACATGTCCATGAAAATGGTTTGCGAACCAGGGCATTTTTTTTTTTTTTTCAGACTTCCAAATGGCTGGGTTACACAATCCTGGGGATTCCCTTTTCGAAGAGAATGAATGTTGCCGTTGAGAGTGTTGTACATTGCTGTACACCCTCTTTTTTGCAGTTGGCCCCTCCCACAAGTCTGTACCTAATCTGGTGACAGAGCGTTGAACAGACTTCTGCAGTGATGACGCCACACTTAATTTTATACTCATTTGCTTACCTACGGTGCCTGGTGGATGGTGGGGCCTCCGCTGGCTCCATAGGAAGGGGCACATGCAAATAGAGTGTGATGTCATCAGGATATTGGCCAATTGGATCCTGTGAATTACTGACAGCTATGCCTGGCTCATTTCAATATACATGCATATTTAATCCCGGACTTCAAAAAATCACTGGAGTGCTTGTGAATTTTCGGTCACGAACAAAAAATCAATACTGTATCTAAAAATTAGCACGGTGCAAATGTGACCAAAATCCCCAAATTCAATACTCTTCCAGAAGTGCCGAGGTGCTTGAGTTTTGCATCCAAGGGATATACCCAACATTTATATCATTTAATCAACTACTGGTACATATAGGCCTACTGTTTATATTTCAACTTGATCATTCCGTTACTGTAGCCCTCGGCTATTGGAAAGAACAAAAGGACAAGTCCACTGTAACAGAGGGGTGCTACCTCCCCTATATAATAAATTGTGACACTGATCATTGGCAGCATCATCATGCCACCTTCTCATGTCTGATTCCCCCCCTTAATTCGCAAAATGGATCGACCCAACTGAAATTGTACACTCTGATCACTACATTACACTTAAAAAATGAGGATTCACTTTTCATATCCACAAGCAAAAAAATTATCTTGGACATGAACACTCCTTCTGAATCTCCCCTTTATTGAGTCTCCAGCTTCCACGTGGTCCCTCCCAAATTCAAATAAAACGTGGGACTCTCCGCTAAAGTGCAGAGAGCAGTGTTAGACAAGGATGGACGCGTACTGCGTAGGCTCGTCCTCCCGTGGGTGGACCCTGCCGTGCCCGTTTGTCGCTCCCTGCCTGTTCTGAAATTCCAAGTCAGCGTAGTTTATACCGGCCTGGCCACCGTGCTGTGAGTAGGTACAGATAAAAAAGAGAAAACAAAAATTAGCTCCCGGGAGTGAATCACGTTTTGACCTCGAGCACACAAAATGAAACGACTCGTGGCAATGTCACTGTTAACGAGTTAACTGCCGTTACATCTAGTCATGGTATAGTTACACCCCAAATCCTCCTAGAATCTACTGCCAAGGCTAAATTTGGAGGAGCCAGTAAGCAGAAGAGGAGACCCAGTCACCTTCATATGTATGTACACTTATCTCCACTGGCAACTGGCGTTTTCCCCCCTTTTTTTGCCGGCAGTATTGTCTCATTTTTCACTATGCTACATGTACAGTGCTAGAAACTTATGATGGAAACATTTCTGGAGTGAGCATGCTCAGTGAATACCGTACATGGAGGAAGGAAATGAAAGAGCCGAAATGGGAATCAACCGTGCTGTGTTCCTGAGCCAAGAAAATGGAACGCCAGCACTGTTTATGTAGTTAACCCCAATGTTCCAACATGTGCACAGAAATCATCCAAGAGTCTACCACTAAGTCTAAATGTTATGAAGCTAATAAGTTGAAGAGAAAGAAAGGGAAACCAGTCACCCACCATGTACTTTTATCTTCAACCTGTTTTGTTTTTGTGTGTATTTTTTGGGGGGGCGGTGTTGTTCTGCTTTTTCTTGCTGCGTAGTTGAAATTTATGATTAAAATAAATTCTGGAGTAAGCTTTCGATGCTTGTTCGTTATCTGCCTTGCAAGGAAGCAAGATAAAAAATGAAGAAAAACAGACCTCGTTAAAATAAAACACAACCCCCCCAAAAAATAAGATGGCCACTTTTTGTGCCAATACAAAAGCACTACCCTCGTAACTATGCTTCTCCACTTACATGTATCAGATGTCACAGAGACACACACACACACAAAATGGACCCCAACTTTAACCCTAACCCCCTCTAGAGGGTGTATGCATGTAAAATCATATTGAAATCAGAGAACTGTAATTCAAAGGGTTAAAGAAAGACGGAAATATGAATAATCTCTTCCAAATCAACACAAACTCAGCTAAATCTCCATGTGTGTATCAACACAATAAGTCGGACGGAAAGCAGTAAAGCAAATAACTAACAACAGAAGTTCTGTAAAGAAAAGCGGCGGAGGAATTCCGCTGCAGCAGAGCGGTACACAAGATGGTTACCATACGGGAGTTAGTACATTGAACATGTAGTGACTTTTAGTACACAACACACCACCAGGTTCGTACCAAACCATGCATGCCACGTCGCGCACGATTACACAGATCGAAACATGAGCAAAAATGCCACAGGGAAATGGAGGTCACCACAATGCATGATGGGACAAAATGGAGGTCATCGGTGTGTTTGCGGCTGTATGCCACTGATAGGAGAAAAGGCGGACGTACCGGGAAAACTTACGGAGATTCCATCACGAGAAAGTAAAATGCACAGCTTTATTATTTTCTAATGTGGCAGATACATGTACCCGGTACATATACATGTAAGATTAAAATGATGGGTGTAACAAGCCTGCCTTTTGGAAATAGAGACAACTGTGCTCATCTCCTTCCGATAACAGTATTTGACAACAAATGCACTGGGGCACTCTATCCCATCATGCACTGGGGTAAACACTGTGAAACACTCATCTGTGCGTACGGCTTTTCACTGGCTTGTCTCCAGCAGGCACAAATGTGATGGAACACACATGCGCATTCCTTCAGCCATTGAACGGGAAAAAGCAGAAATCTTCTGGGGGGGAAACACCGTGACGTGTTCGGAGGGGGGTTGGATTTTGTTCAAATGTACTTACGCAGATGCACTGTCACCATGGTAACCACATCCCACTGGCAAATCCAATTGAAAAAATCCAACTGTTGGTTGGTGATGTGTATAATTCCCATGGGACGGTGATGCGACTACACGCTAACACACCCTGGCAGTTTTTTTCTTGACTCTCAAAAAACCTACCTCGGGACCGCCATCACGTGAGTCCATGGGATAATTCTGGTGGTCCCGGTCCTTAGAGTGGGGGGGCGGATTTTGCCTAAGGGCCTCCTTCTCGGGCGGCACAGCCGCGGCAGCAGCGGCAGGCTTGCCCGAGTTGCTCCGAGGGACCCGGGGCTTTTTGGGCTCGTCATCGTAGTTGTGAACGCTCTGCCGCACCTCGGGCTGGTTGCGGATCATGTCGGCGTTTTTCGCCGAGGGCTGCTTCTTGGGCGAGGTGCTACTACAAGCGAAAGGGGAAGAATTGGGGGGCGTGGGCAAAGGAAAAGAGGAAGTTTGCAGGTGAGGTGAATCACCAAAAACAAGAAGGGAAAAAGAAATAAATATAAAGCGGGGGAAAACGTAACACCACAAGTAAAAAACAAAAACCCTTATTTTCCACAAAAAGGTAAGTTATGAACTTCGGATGGGAAGCACTTGGAAGAACTGAGCTGATTGGCTTATCGAGGTATGCATAAATGAATTTCATTATTTGGTACGTACTAAAAAGAAGGGGGAGAGAACAAAAAAAGGAAACAAAATCGAAAGAAACGGAAAGTACGTTCTATAAACTTTGGATGCCTTTTGTTTCACATGATACACGTGTAATCCAAACAACTGACCTGTTGCACACCTGTGCAATGTCACAATCTGTACAAATAGGGTGGAGTCAGATTTTATCAATTCTAAACTTGCCTTCTTAGTACTCCAGATTTGGAATCTGGTCACCAGGACGTGGTCACAGGTGTGAAATTCATGGGGGTACAATTTCACAGCTCATCTGCATTGTGTCATCTATTTTCATTCATGTACACACGTACAGTATGTATTCTGTAACTGACTTTTGCGGGTTTTGGTGTTTTTTTTAATATGACCATACACATGTATACAGATATGGGAAAAAACAAACTGGGTTGATCTGTTAGGATTTTTTATTAATGTAAGAATTTTAAAAATTGAAAAAAAAAATGGCGGGAAAAAGAAGAAATGCAGTGGACCATACACCACAAATACAATGTCACCAGCGAGGAAAAAAAAGCATGCCTTCAAGCACATTCACACCAATACACGTATTTCCATGAAATTGACCAGAACCCAAGCTCTGCAAATCTCTGTATTTAGATGCACATTCTTAAGGCATACTTGCACATGTAAATGTAACATCAGTGTTGAGGAAACACAGCTGTGCTGAGATTGACCGAATCAGGCCTAAGCCATTTTTCCCACAACCCTCATGGAAATGAAGAAGCCTTTTCGTCTGAATGAGCATAACATCGACCGTGGTGATACTTACCTATTTGAGGTCTTGTTATTATCAAAACAGAATATCTCTGGAAATGAAGAAGACGTTAAAGGAATTTCAAGGTTGATCTGACACAAATGACTTCAGTAAAAAAATAAATTACTTAACCCCTTGACGACGGAAACTTTTTCTGAAAGCCGACTCCAAGAATTCCAGCCTCGCTTGGCCACGAAGGCCACCTGCCAAACCGCAAATTCTCGGTGGGTGGCCCTGCGTACTCTGCATGCTTTGAATTACACGGTGAAAAGGCTGATTGTTCGGTGGCATGCGGCTCTACTCACGCTTCCACTTTTCCGTTGCCTCTTTTCAAAGTGGAGACTATTGTGAAGCTGGTGATTATGATGCAATGTCAGTCTTTTCATTTCTGGGTTACACGCAAAGGCCAATCACCATACACACAAGAGCCAGGGTCTGCCTTCTTTCACCGTGTTCGCTCGAGCGTAGGCCGAGAATAACAGCTGAAAAGCGGGCCGAGGATCTCAATTTTTACGGCGGCTTTTACCGTCATCCGTCGCGAAGGGGTTAAACACTACACGAAGCATGCCTGTGCAATCAGAAAGACAATCCTGTGATGTGTGCTTTCTGTGCCTAAACCTTTCCATTTGGCATGAACTACTTAAGAAAACCTCGCTGCAAGAACTCCAAACTGTTGCAACTTATCTCGTTTAGTCTTCCGCCACTCGTCATTCGCACCTGACGAGGGGCGGGAGGCGCCCGAAATTTCGTACTTCAGTTTCCCACAGGGAGATATGGCTTAAAGAGAGATACGTGTAAATAAGTTGTCAAGAGAAACCCTGTACAAGGCCTGGTACATCATAAAGTGTATCGAATTCTTGATTGTAGCGTTCGCTTGAAAAACATGCATCTTGCATGCACCAGGAACTTTGCCTGTTTAGTTTTAGTTCATTTCAGTCTTGTACCAAGACGCCCATCTACATGCATTAAGGCAGGTTTTGGTGGAAGTGAACCAATGAAGGATAACTGGTTGAGATTCGGATCTGTGTGATACAAACAGGCCTGCAGAGTACCGATGAGTGATGTCACTGTGAACCAGACAGTGTAGTGCAAACAAATGGAGCATGCCCACGTGTTGGTTCTCACCATAATGCTATTTACACACATCATCGTAAGCGTGACGTATTCACTTTGGCACTCTATAATGTACAGGAGCATAAGCCCTTAGTGCATGTATGCACGGTGAAGTCGTTGTTCAGATCAGGCGTAGTATCCACTGAATGTTGAAGTACATGAACATGTACAAAGAATGCACAGTTGGGTTCCTATAGACGTTATTCATGGGGCCGGCCATATTGAATTTGAAAGCGAGGTTAACTCTTCCTTTTGAATGTTGAGAGTACAGAAGAAGCAATAAAATGAAATTTCATGACCAATGTCCGCCTGTCTACTCCCATGAATAATTATTAAATTCATGATTGAACATGCAGAATTGTACCTTGCCAGATTCCAAAAGTTATTGAAAGGGAGGCTCAGAACGCACAGAAGTATAAAACAGTCTGGTGACATCCTAATCGACAGTTTCCAATATATAACAGATTTGGGGGATAAGATCAAAAATGGCCTCCACGTGAATAAGGTCTATTGTCCACAGTCACATTCATGTACATGTGCATGAGCAAGTACATGTACATGTAAGGTACATGTACCTGTGACAAGCTACGGCATTGTAGTTGAGACCTCTTGAGACCAACACAAGACCTCCAGTCTGAATTCAAGTCACAGACTACCACACAAGCATGTTCACTTGCGACAACATGTAGTCGTTGTGACTGGTCTTGCGACTGGCCTCACCACTGGTCTTGCGAATGGTTTTGTGACCAGTCTTGGGACTAGTCTTGTGACTGCTCTTGTGTCCAGTCTTGTGACCAGTCTCGTGACAGGTCTTGTGCCTGGCTTTGTGACTGGGGACGTGATTGGTCTGTGACTGGTCTTGTGTCTGATCTTGTGACTTGTCTTATGACTGGTATGGTGACTGGCTTGCGACTGGTCTTATGACAGGTCCTGTACAAGTATTTTGTGACTGGTTATGTGACTGGTGTTCTGATTGGTCTTGTGACTGGTCTTGCAAGTGGTCTCGCAACTGGCCTTGTGACTAGTCTTGTGACTGGTCTTAGGAATAGTGACTGGTCTTGACCACAACACTGTCCACCAAAATTTCAATGAGGGCCGAGGCGGTCGCACGACTCACTTTTCTTGAAGCAGATGATAATCCCGATGATGACAATACAAACCACAACCAGGACGCCAACTGCGATGCCAATGATAGCTCCAGTGTCAAGGCCTTGCCCTGAAATAAATAAGAGAGCGAAACAAAAAGGACGCTTGACTTTCAATAGACACAGGAATACCCACTACACCACATCCAGCTTCTATTCCATATCGACGCTGTCACCCTACACAAGGGCGAGTGCAGTTTTGCTACAATATGCATTCTGTCTCGTGTTCATTATTATTTCTATCACACGTTAGTGTACATTAGCCCTAACAGTCCTCAATCCTTCACCTGTTGGAGGACTGAGGACAGTTAGGGTTAACAAACTCTTTAAATTACAGGCTCACGTTACAATTTCATGTCATTGAATCTGTACATACATGTACATGTACGCATGTAACATCAGTATTCAACAATGACAATCAAATGTCTACCAATTGCTATCACACATACATGTCAGTTGAGACGCAAAAGTGCCTGGAATTTCGATGCCAAAGCCAAGAGTCACGTTATGATCAACATGTAAGGATTTAGGCTATAGTATCTGTTCATTGACCAATCCTGAAGCTGGTTTGAAAGTGGACACTAATACATACATGTACATGTACGATGACTGAGGATGTCAAAAGCTCGGAAGTGTCATGTTAAGCCACTGCTTAATTAAGGTCATATCGAACAAAGGACCAGTTTTCATCAGCATCTCATCAAATATTCTTGCTGGTACACGTATCGTACATGTAGTTGACTTTGAATCATAACAATATATCAAAGCATTCATGAGGCACACAGTGACAGTACATCATACGGTACACTGTACACTAGACCTGTGCCAAATATCGCAATTTCCAAATATTCAATCGATTATCGAATAAGTGAATATCATTTTCCGAACTTGAACATTTGAATGCAAAATTCCTGAAAAGGGAGAATTCTTCTTTTTTTTTTTTAACTGAGAAAAATTGCACTATGGCAGCTTGTTTTAAGCGACAGAAATCTAACATCGATTCAAAAAGTAAATCATTCATTAAAAAATTTAAAACAAATAGAAACTTTCCACATTCAAGAAGTATTGTTTGTCTCTTAAATCTTGCTAAATCATGGCTGAAGATCCTCCAAGATGTGAGAAGCTATTCTGGTGATTATAATGCACAATTGTGTGTGTTATTGCAACTGATTTTTAAATGGTTTGTTCGTCCACAATCTGGCGGTCAGTACGACCGAATGTTTGGGTATTTATCGAATAGAAGGTCGAATATTCGAATAGTGAATTATTCAAATTGACTCAGCCCTACTGTACATTGTATCTGACAGTGTCTGGTAGAAAGATGCCAATAAGCCATCTGCTAGTTAAATTTGAATGAAATCTGGTACACTGAGTTATCTGATTGCACAGAAACGTGCCAATTTGAATTCCCCAGACTAAAGACACTGTTGCTATACCTCGTGATTTGGGCCAAGCTTTTACATAGCGACCACCATCTCTGGAATGGACTGGTTCCTGTGTGCCCTTCTTATCCATTGAGAAGAGTGTATTGTTGCAAGGAGTCTCTTATGTAACTAAGCAAAAGCTTGCCCCGAATCATGAGGTATAGCAACAGTGGATTTGGTATGGAGAATGCAGCGTGTTACGTTCACGTGAATTTAAAGAACTCAGTGTACCAGATTTTATTCAAATTGAACTCGCAAATGGCTTATTGATGTACATGGAGTATCTTTCTGTCTGCACAATGGACCCAAAACCCTCTGAACACTGCCAAACCATCTCAGCTTCCCGGGGAGTATACTAGCCTCATCCTACCATACAGGTATCAGGCTCAAAGGGAAAATACAGGTAATACAATAACTATGTACATGTCTGCCCTCACAGGTACCCGTTTTAATACTCCTGGGTGGAGCGAGGCACGTAGGGGTAAAAACCACTTATCCAAGATCACATATGATGATCATATGTACATGCACGTGTAGGCCACATGGCCCCGCTTTCCAACAATCCATGGTGAACATACATGTACAAACTGTACACAAATGTACATTGTACAGTTGTTGACAACTGTGATGTGGCATAACTTTTCAAACTCAAGGGGCGCACAGCGCCAGAATCAGATGACGAGCGCTACACTTACCTAAGGATGTTTCATACCCAACATCACAACAGTCAACACATACATGTACATGAAATTGTAAAACAGCAACGTCCACATAAAACTATGATTATTTAACAGGAAGTGTTTTACTGTATGGGAACAAATCCCAGAATGTTGTTTTAGCCACGCTTTTTTCCCAAACGTTTTGGATATTGTGCAGTCTGAGACTGCCATTTTCTTTGTCAATTTATAGGGGTTTCAATTCAAGAATGGCGAGGTTTTTTTTTTCCCCCACAAATATCGTCTGGTTCACCATGAAGTGACGTATAGGATAGTTTTGGTGTACCACAAAGTGACGTACCATCCACAGACTTCGTGCACACGATACATCAGTTTGTGGTGTGGCAACTACCCACGGAACGTCAATGCATGGTGCTACCGATGATAACGTGTACATGTGATTTAAACAAAGAAATTCCGCTTCCAACAGAGAAAACCTACATGTAGCAATTCAGCGATGTCTTCTTGTGACATCACAGTAACACTGCCCTCTTTTGTCAGGGAAAACTTCAATGTTTAAGTGCACAGGTTGTTCAAAAGGATTAGGCACACAGGAAAGTCTAGTAGTTTTCATGCATCTGAGAGAGGTTGACAGAGCGGCATACACGTGTATTTAAACATGACCAGTAAGCATATACATGTACAACCAAATACAACTTGCATCCTCGACCCCATCAATTGTGTGAGAAAAGGCTGTATGCATCGGAAACAGTAATTGTTGCGCAGTCTCTGGACACAAGCAATGCCTGGACAGTAATGGAGACACACACATGTACATGTATGTACACCCAAGGGCAGATCCAGAACTCAATATTCAGGGGGGGGGGATTTGAAAGCAAACATTGTGGAGTTTTTTTATATAGAATCCATGGCTTTTGAGATGAATGAGACTACATGTACATGTTGGTGATTTTTACCGGGTTCCTGCACCTAAAGGAAATGAAATTCTGTGACTTTTCCAGGACCAAATCATGAAAATCCATTACCCAGAAATACAATTTCCTGGACTTACTGTATTCAGACTGTTAAAGTTGCAAATAACATCGCGCATTTTATGCACTCATTTCTGATCATGGAAATCATACACAAAATTCCATGACTCTGACAGGCCTGGAAATGATTTTTCTTGCCTTTCAAGGCCACAGGAACCATTTTTACATGTGCATTGTACATGTTTTTTCAAAGGAGGGGAGTTGGGGAAGACTTTAAAAAAGTTGCCTTTTTTGTGTGTTTTTTTGGGTTTTTTTTTTTTTTGGTCGGGAAGGGGCCACTCCCAGATCTGTCCTTGATATCGGTACATCTGCACAGGGTGCCTGCACCTAAAGGACCATTACATTCCATGATGTTTCCATGACTTTTTCATGACAAAATTATGAAAATCCATGACTCAATAACCCAATTTCTTGGACTTTTAGTGTTGCAAATAGAATTGTGAGGTTTGTTTCTGATAATAGAAATCACACCCAGTTTGAAAAAATCCATGACTTTTCCATGACTTCAGTCACTTTTACAAATTACAATGACTTTTCCAGGCCGCGGGAACCCTGTCTACAGGTACATATATGTATGAAAGACATTTGTACAGAGGTTGGCAACGTGTTCCTCCAAATCAATGCCAAGAAAGTGGTTTGAAATTGACACATACACGTACATGTATGGTACATCTACACACTACAGATTAGAGCCACATAAGGTGTGCTGAAAACAATGTGTTACAGGGTGTGTCAAAAGGTACGGTACACTGGACAATGGAGGCACTGTGATGGTGGTCTCAAGCCTGATGAGCAGGGGTAATAACAACTGCCAATAGTCGGGCCCCAATTCATGTGTTAATTCAATTCTGTTATTCATTAACTGCAACACACCAACGAGGCAACCACGCATCTGAACTACCACATCGAACACGTACATTTGGAGTTTGGTAGGGAAGGCTAGTAACTACAGTGTACATGTATGGGATGGAAATGTGGATAAGCCAGCTCAGACAGCAACGTTAGTTCAAGAACAGGTGATTAATTAATAGGAATAGTCAGTGGTTAGGCAGTGCTGTAAGGACACCATGCAGGATAACAGAACAAAGTAAGAAGCTGGAAACAAATCAGGAAGCCACTGAGAACAGCCAGAGAAAAATAACAGGGATAACAAAAATCAAAATTGAACCAACATTTGAAGGGTAGGGCTCTCTTCAAAATCAGACACGGTACCGGTAGATTTGCAAAGCAATGTGAGAAACCTTGTTTAAGTTCAATCAATACACGTATCAGTACATGTACATGTTTAACTCTCTCAACAGTTTCAGGTGAAGCACTTTAAACCAATGGAGGAAACACAATTTCCCACCAGCGCTTGGAACTTGGAACCGTACCATATTTAATTGCACAGCCTTTTAGTACCGTCTGTTTATTCAAATGTTCTCCATCGCAGACAGTATACAGGGTCAACTGGAATAACATGTCAGGAAGCAAACTTTAACACGGAACAAAAAATACGGGGGAAAAAATAACAGAACCGGTAATCTATTTTTGTAGTCTGCTTGGAATTGATGGGAAAACCAATACAGCTACCGGTATCTAGTAGTAAAAAAACAAGTGTACTGGTACATTTATTAACAAACTGTTTCCTTTGTCTCCACTGTAATTCATCCAAATCAACCGCGATCAAGTCGTTGTTACATGTGTATTTCCCATTCATGATAGCCAATAGTGTTAGCTTTTTGACACTCGAGTGTTCCTGGAAGAACTGCCAATTGGGGTTCGGGTTACGTCACTGAGAGGAAGCATGGGCTTGACCTTTGCACTTTGTTTGAAAGGTCTAATTTGGGACACTGATGTGATGATGGAGTGCATTCACTAGAGAGAAAAGTTTTACCATCCATGTCATCAGCTGACAAATGCTTTAAGTGGACGGTGGTTGCAGCTAAAATGTAGATGAGAAAAACTTGGTTTCCTGGTTTCTCATCTTGAATCCTTCTTTCCTTTTGGCCTTGTAAGTGCAAGGAAGCTCATGTGTGGTTGAAAAGGGGAATCTATGAATGTGAACTGCATGTACATTGTACCGGTGCATGATAATGAAATGGGTGCAATGTACCGGTACATGTACATCAATCAAGATCAATCATGATTTACATATACATGATACATCCCTCAAACACATGGATGGCACTACATGTACATGAACGTGTACATGTACATGAACGTGTACATGTACATGAACGTGTACATGTACATGAACGTGTACATGTACATGAACGTGTACATGTACATGAACGTGTACATGTACATGAACGTGTACTGTATAAACTGTACACGTGTCTGCATGTTCATGTACATGTGTAAAATGTACATGTACATGTAGGGAACTATACATGTACATGAACACATTATGCCTGACTGCACATTTAAACTCAGTGAAGTAGTTCGGTGAACTTTTTTGCCCTAGTTTTATTTCAGCTTCACTTGCTACATGCATACTTACATTATGTACTGAATGCGAAAGTATTTGTTGAGGTTTGTTGAAGACCTTGCGTGGCTTTGACAGCAAGAGGCGAGTACAATGAGCATGCATGTGAGGAATGTGAGAAACAGAAAGAAGGAAATGAAGAGAAAAGGAAGCATACAGATGATTTTGAAACGAGGTAAAAGAAACTTTGACATGAACCGGGAAACTGCAGACAAAACAAACATGACACACAAACTGAAACAACCTTCTCTAAAATCAAATAATGACTGAGAGGTCAGAACACTTCAGGGCATCAATAGTTAGATCTTCAAGATCTTAAAATCACAGGGTTGGAAAAATTGAGTTTTAGAAATAGGTGAATTTTCTAAAAGCACACGAGTAGGACTACGGCGGAGGAAGGGACCAAACACATAGATTATATTTTCATTTTTTTATTTTATTTTTTTGGGCGGGGAAGGGTTGTTAATGTCCTTCTGGGGATTGAGTTGGATTGGGCTTAACTTTGTGGTTAACCACACTGGAGAATTTAATAAGGACTGTGGCTAGTAAGAGTTTCCAAAATATTACAAGTGGCAGTACCAGTCCAGCGAAGTAAAACTTGCCCTCTGTTTGTTGCCTTTTCAGCTCTTCTGTTTCTCAAAAAAACCTGTAATTTTCTGTTCTCATTTGGTCATACACTACATGTACATGTACACCAATATTAATCGGCACTGAAGTGCATGTATCAAAAAAGACATTAACATTTGGAATGCATTTACAACGTACATGTGACTAAGATGCCACGGAGGTTATGAGAAATGAAGCAACAATGGAACGGTGGTGTGCCAGTGGGCCATGTACAATGTGCATGGTGAGCTAGGAGCAATAATGGGTGAACCAAGGACGCAACCGCAAGCATGGAGTTCAACTAAAAATGGTTACTTATGAAAACCAAACCGGGGGGGGTTACAAATTCAAACAAATTAAATATTCAAAAATTAAACTCAGCAGTCGAGCTGCATAAATAAGAACACATACCGGGTACATGTACAAGTAAAACAAACGAAGACGAAACCAGACATACATGTAAGCGTTACTTAGCACGGCTTTCCCTCCCAAACCCCAAATATAGAGAAGGTGGTGGACATACCGGCCTGTGGTGACTTGGTTGTAGGCGTCGATTTGGTTGCTGGTGTTGTCGTGGGCTCAACGTAGCCTAAAAATGAGACAATCACACGGGGGAAGGAGAAAAAAAAAACAAGAGAGAGACGGAAGCGAGGCACATGATTATTCAAAAATCAAAGCATGCAGGGGGAGAGCTTATGGGTGATTGGAAGAGGTGAGTACCACATTGTTGGGAGACAGAGTAACAACGCAACAGTCTGGTTACAAATCGGGTACCAGTAGGTGAGGATTTGATCGACTCCACGAAATGTCAACCTGAAGGTCAAATTTGAAACCTTGTAGCATTGCATTTTCTCCTCATTTAGACACTCTGGATTCCAACTGTCGCCAAAAGGTCGAATATTGACAAACTCTGGCGACAATGTATTACAACTGCTAGTAACGAGACCAGTTGCATAAAAAACAGGACAATGTACACATGCCGAGGGTGTCGTCAAGATTCTCGAGGGGGGAACACTTTTTCCAGGGGCAGGGCAAAGGACTTTCCTCTGAATCCAGGGTGGGTGGAGAGGGGCAAGGCAAGCATCAGCCACAAACTGATCAAACCCATTGAACAGAGAATGATGGTCAATTTCAAAGTTTTTCCCAGTGAATTGGTGACTTACAGTGCACATAAGTCCCCTTTTATTTTTATTTTATTTCTTCCACTTTTTTCCCCTTTTTAAAAATATTTTTTCCCGGGGGAGGGGGTGAATTATGTGTCCCTCCTGCCCCCCTCCCCACAAGATACAATGAACACGGTTACAGTACAGGAGGGGCTCAAATGGATGAGACCACAAACACTGAACACATGGAGTGCTGGTGTGGGTTTGCTGGGGGGGGAGCAGAAGTTCATATCCTGCTTCATGTAATCGCCTTCAACGATCAGGGAAGTTTGCCTGTGAAGATCTGTCTAAAGATTTCTATAAGGCCCAACTTTGCATATGAAGTCCAATAATCCAGCTTTTTTAGCAACCGACAAAAGGATATTTTATCCAAGGCCATTTCCTCCTACATGTATATGTAGCATTCGTACATACATGTACATATATACCACATGACACTGTACATTCACTGCACAATGAGCAATTTCATGAACGTGGACAGCATGCCACAGTGCGCTGTGCTGAAAGTTAACCAGGGAAAGGGAAATTCTCTTAACACTTTTTCTCTTCCCAGGGACTTCATTTTTGTTTCGTAAAATGTGAAAACAATTTACCAAGGTGTGGAAACAGTTTTCACACCTTTTCACACAAGTGGGCAAACACATGTATTTCACACCTGAACTGGGGAATGCGCATGTGAATCTGAAGGCTTGTTCTTTACAGACAGTTTTTCACTTGTGCAGTTTTACATTCAATTACAACGTATTGCATGTACAGTACAATGTGAAATGGCCTTGTACATTTCCTTCCTCTGACACAGTGAATCGAACAGCCAAAATCGAACAACCTGCATAAATATCAAACTTTCTTTCTCAGCAAGAAAACGCCGCAGGCCAATTGCAAGCAGTGCAATGCATAGCAAGTTCGGCTGGTGACCTGTTTTCGCTTATTAAATGCTATTCTCTTCTCAAACAGTGGATGGATGACTACATGTTTTTGAGCAAGCATGCGAAAAATGGCAACTTTTTGTCTTGCTACCTACGATTCGGCACTTGAGCAATGCAGCACATTGATGATGAAAGAGTTCCATACAAGGACATCATACAGTACATGATGTGCACAAACTCTGAGACTCACAGGCTGGTCTAAAATATTCCAAGTGTTCCCAAAGTAAACACCAGTCCTCTACTTCAATATTTTCCCTGCTCAATTAGGCCATCATTTTCTGCTGGTCGACAGGCAAAAAATATCCCTTAGTGGAACTCTTTCCTTAGCCCCCCCAAGTCTCCAGTTTCTAGTCAGGGGCCGGCTCCAAAAATGGTGCAGCGAGGAGGCTTTTTCTTCTTGCTCTCACTTTTTTTCCCTAGAAATGATTTAATAAGTACAACATGCGATGTCCATCGCAAGTTTGCAACTGCATGCATATACTTACATGTACCGGTACATGTACACGTATATGTACATGTACCTCCACTACCCACATTGAAATAGACTGGCCCCCTCACTCTTTACTGTTTTACAGCATTTTCAGCTTGCAGATCTACAAAGGACTTACGAACACCCTCGTTTGTCTGGTTCCCAGATGTAAGTTTATGTACAATGACGTCATCCGACACAGAATGCCCGACTAAATGTATGGGGCCTAGAGGGACTCCTTTACTGTACAAATTACATGTACTCAACTGTGCATGTACCCCATCAAAACATGTGAAATTACATGTATACATGTAACAGGGGTAGTACCTACATGTACATGTAGATTCCAGTCGATTAAGCGAGTTTTAACAGCCTTATTTTTCTGATGCGCTGGTCTACTGTGACACGTGCACTGACCAGAAACTGGAGACTTTTGAAAGGGCCTTAATTGCTTATAATAAATTCCAGTGCCTCGTCAGCGCTACTACATGTATACAATATATTTCATGGCAGGGAAACAGCGTCTTAGTCAAGACTATACGGTTTGTGTGACAAGACCAACACCAGACTTGTAACTTGAATTCAATTCACACGCCTGAATTCAAGACACAAGCCTGAATTCAATTCACAAGCCTGAATTCAATTCACAAGCCTGAATTCAAGTCACAAGCCTGAATTCAAGACACAAGCCTGAATTCAATTCACAAGCCTGAATTCAAGACACAAGCCTGAATTCAAGTCACAAGCCTGAATTCAAGACACAAGCCTGAATTCAAGACACAAGCCTGAATTCAATTCACAAGCCTGAATTCAAGACACAAGCCTGAATTCAAGTCACAAGCCTGAATTCAAGACACAAGCCTGAATTCAATTCACAAGCCTGAATTCAAGACACAAGCCTGAATTCAAGTCACAAGCCTGAATTCAAGACACAAGCCTGAATTCAATTCACAAGCCTGAATTCAATTCACAAGCCTGAATTCAAGTCACAAGCCTGAATTCAAGACACAAGCCTGAATTCAATTCACAAGCCTGAATTCAATTCACAAGCCTGAATTCAATTCACAAGCCTGAATTCAATTCAAAAGCATGAATTCAAGTCACAAGCCTGAATTCAAGTCACAAGCTTTTCCAATGATGAATAAACTGAAACAAAAGTGCCTTTGTCTAGGCTCATGTACAAAAATGTAAGTTTCCTTGTTTGGACTACAGTTAACAGGTCTCATGACTGGTCCCCTGATGGTCTCGGATGAGGTGAGATGTACACATGTACATGTTTAGTAGTGTTGTATAAGAAAGAAACAATGTTGACAACAGGTACTAACTTTGAAGAAAGGAACTTTTATTCTAAACTATTTTCAGCTTGTACAAGAGAGAGTGGGAGTACTGCATGTAGAGATGTTGCTTGAAGAGTGGTTGTGATGAGACTGGCTAAAAATATGACCAAGTGGTGAAAATAAGGTTGGGAACATAGGCCGGAAGAACAAGGGTAAATCTAACTAAAATCTAATTATAAAGTAATAAATCCTAGACCAGAAGTCTGCCAGAGGAATGTGGTAAGAAGGCCAAAGCAATAAAAGTGGGTCCTGTGTAGGAGTGCTCTTAAATCAATTAGGTGGCTTGACATTACAGGGTCAAAAGTTGAAGGCTCCTAATCTACTGCTTAGAAAAATGTACATGGAGTCTACTGTAGATGCAAGTGTTCTTATTTTTACAAGGGGGAAAAACGCTACAGGAGCCCCCTTCCAGTGAGTGACTACATAATGAAAAGGAAAGTAAAATAACTTGAGAAATTAACAAAAAAAAATTTAGGAACGAACGAATGTAACATAGCGTTTTGGCCAATGGACGGTACGGCCGGAGCGTGTGGTACGCTTGGAGGGAGTGCCTGACGTAGAGGAATTGTGATTATTATCGAGAGTGATATTAGGTGCGAGTGCTGGGGCAGGTTGGTTAGGTTTGGGCGGAACAGTAATTGTTTCTTTGGCAATGTCTAGATGTGCGCATTTGAGGCGGTCAATGCTAATAGTGTCCTTTCGATGTCCTAGTTCGATGACGAAATGTTTGTCTGAACGGCTGAGAACTTTGAACGGGCCATCGTAGGGGGGTTGGAGAGGTTTGCGTACCGCGTCACGGCGGACAAAAACATGGGTGCACGTATGCAAGTCTGAGGGAACATGAATGTTAGTCCGTTGTTGGGAACGGCCAGGGGGTGGTTGAAGACTTTGCATGGAGCGTTGTAGACGATGAACGTAGGCCGTGGGGTCGAGGTCCACGGCATCTGTGGTAGTATCGAAAAATTCTCCGGGCAAGCGAAGAGTGGTTCCATAGACACGCTCAGCCACACTGTGGCCGAAGTCTGCCTTGACGGCGGTTCGAATCCCCAGCAGGACGAGTGGTAATGTCTCTGTCCAATTGGTTGTGTCAACTTGTGACTTGAGTGATGATTTGAGTTGCCTGTGGAAACGTTCCACTAGGCCATTGGCAATGGGGGTGGTAAGCAGTGGAACGTATACACTGAGTGCCAAGTAGGTTGGTCAGGGCACGGAAGAGTGCAGAGTCGAACTGTGCACCACGGTCAGTGGTGAGAGTTGATGGAACGCCGAATGAGGCAACCCAGTGTGTGACAAAAGCACGAGCGACTGTTTCAGCAGTGATGTTAGGCAATGGGATGGCCTCCGGCCAACGTGTGAAACGATCAATGCATGTGAGCATGTATGTATTTCCATTGGATGGTGGTAATGGTCCTACCAGATCGATGTGGACATGTGAAAAGCGACAGTCCGGGGCAGGAAATTGAGAGAGGGGGGCAAAGGTGTGACGACTAACCTTTGCACGTTGGCATTGAATACATGATCGGGCCCACTGTCTGACATCTCGGTTGATAGATGGCCAAACATATCGATCTGTGAGTAGGCGTTGCGTAGCGCGAATGCCTGGGTGTGACAGGGAGTGCAGTGCGTCAAATACGGTGCGACGAAACTCTACTGGCACGAACGGACGTGGATGTCCTGTCGAAATGTCACAAATTAATGTTGTGTCGCAAGAATGGAGAGGAACTGCATGGAATTTGAGGGAGGATGACGATGATGTTTGAAGTTGCGCCAGTTCCGCACTGCTTGTCTGCAACTCCGCCATTTTGCGGAAATCGATGAGAGAAGATTGTTCCAAGCGAAGAGTGTTAAGTTCAACACGTGATAGTGCGTCGGCTGCGACGTTATCTCCACCTTTCACATGTCTGATGTCACAGGTAAATTGTGATATGAAGTCGAGGTGGCGACTTTCGCGAGGGGGGTGACGGTCAGATGAGGTGCTGAGAGCATATGTGAGCGGCTTGTGATCTGTAAGCACATGAAAATGTCGACCCTCAAGCGAGTGCCGAAAATGTTTGATGGCGAGGTAAATGGCTAACAATTCGCGACCGAATGTGCTATAACGTGTCTCGGGGGGTTGAAGTGTCTTGGAGAAAAATGCGAGTGGTTGCCATGCGTTGTCCACTCGTTGTTGGAGAACAGCTCCAACAGCGACATCCGAAGCATCTGACATGATGCACAGAGGCGCGTCTGGCTTTGGATGAGCGAGGAGAGTGGCATTAGTGAGGGCAGTTTTGATCGCTTGAAATGCAGCCGTAGCAGTGTCACTCCAAGGCAACGGTGCTGATTTCTTTCCTGCATTAGTGAGCAGATCGGTGAGTGGCTGGAGGACTTGCGAGCAATGAGGAATGAAGCGGCGGTAGAAGTTAACTAGTCCGAGAAATTCGCGCAGTTTGGTCAGAGTAGTTGGCTGCGGAAAATCGCGGATGGCACTGACCTTTGTTTCAAGTGGTTGCACCCCTTGAGCATCAACTCGATGTCCAAGGAACTCAAGTGATTCCGTACCAAGGCAACATTTGGCCGGATTGATGACCACTCCATACTCATTGAGGCGGCTAAACAGAAGACGGAGATGTTGAGCATGTTGTTCGGCGTCGGCACTGGCGATCAAAAGATCATCAATGTAAGCATAACAAAAATCAAGTCCGCGTGTGACTTCATCGATGAATCGCTGGAATGTCTGGGCAGCGTTGCGCAATCCGAACGGCATTCGAACAAATTCAAAAAGTCCAAACGGTGTAGTGATGGCTGTTTTCGCGATATCTTCCGGTGCCATTGGTATTTGGTGATATGCACGGACGAGATCGATTTTTGAGAATATCGTGCCATGTAGTGAGCTGGTAAAGTCCTGTATGTGGGGCACAGGATAACGGTCTGGCACTGTGGATGAGTTCAGGGCTCGGTAGTCTCCACATGGCCGCCAATCACCAGGTTGCTTCTTGGGGACCATATGGAGGGGCGACGACCAATTGCTGTCAGAAGGCCGAATGATGCCAAGAGCCATCATGTGCTGGAATTCATCCTTAGCAACTTTAAGGCGGTCAGGGGCTAGACGCCGTGGGCGGGCCGCTGTAGGCGGGCCTGTCGTGACAATATGATGCGTAACATTATGTTTGACTGGAGTGTCACGACAGGATGATCTACTGGTGATGTCCGGAAATTCCTTCAGGATGTCTGCGAAATGTGATGGGGGCGGTGGCGCGAGGACAAGACCGACCGATTGTGTGTTCGAGGCTTTGCCGGTGATGCTCAACTTGGTTGTGGCATCAAGAAGCCTGTGATGTCGAAGATCTACCAGCAAATTGAAATGACGAAGGAAATCTGCGCCTATTATGGCCTGCTGAATTTCTGCAATTACAAAAACCCAGCGACATGGCCGCCGGATACCAATGTCAAGTGTCAAAGATCTCTCACCGTAAGTAGCAATTGTCGATGAATTTGCTGCTTGGAGATCTTGCCCATGTCGACGGTGGGTGCGCTCCTGCGGGGTAGGAGGGATGACGCTCACCTCAGCTCCTGTATCTACGAGGAATTGGCGTGCAGAGTGGCGGTCAGTGACATAAAACAGGCGAGCGGGTGTGGAGTGGCCGGCAGAGTATGCCGCCTTTACTTGCCGGCCTGGCCGTTTCCCTGGTTGCTGGCATTGAAGGAACAGGGCTGGGTGCACTTGTGGGCCCCGTCACCAAATTTGGCATGATACCAGCACACGTTGCCGTCATCCGGAGGAGTTGGAGTGCCGGCACGTGGTCGACGACTGCGAGAGTTTGAACGGGAGCGTTGAGGGTTGGTCGCCAGTTTCTGGATTTGAGTAGTTAGGCGATTTATCTCGCCGCGAAGAAGTTCTACCTCGCTCTGCAGGTTTGCTGTTGGGGTAGCCACCGGTGCCACTGAGTTTACCCCGTGAGATGGGATGGACACAGCCATGACTTTGTCAGCCAGCTCGGCGAGTTGTTCCATCGTCATTGAGTCTCCTGCCGAGGTGATTACCATCTGTACGCTAGCCGGTAACCGTTGCAAAAATAACTGGCGCAGGATCGAGTCTTCCAGTACTCTGTCACCGAGGAGTTGGCGCATCCGCCGCAGTAACTGCGTCGGCTTACGATCGCCAAGTACCTCGTCTGTCAGAAGCTGCTGTAGTCGTTTTTGTTCAGTTGCCGTTGTTCTTTTGATCAGCTCCTCACGCAGGGTTTTGTAGGGGGTGTCTTGTGGAGGATTTAGGAGGATGTCCCTGACTTCCTGAGCAATTGACGGGGTGAGAGCTGAAATGATATGGTTGTATTTCGTTTTCTCCGCGTTGATCCCTCTTGTGGCAAACTGGGCCTCCACCTGAGCAAACCATACATGTGGATCTGCAGGCCAGTACTGAGGTAGTTTCAGGCTAACTGCAGCTGTCATGGGTGTGGCAGTCGAGCCCACTGCTGGTGTTTCTTCGAGTGGCATGTTCAAATCACGTCTGGGTCACCAATTTAGTAGTGTTGTATAAGAAAGAAACAATGTTGACAACAGGTACTAACTTTGAAGAAAGGAACTTTTATTCTAAACTATTTTCAGCTTGTACAAGAGAGAGTGGGAGTACTGCATGTAGAGATGTTGCTTGAAGAGTGGTTGTGATGAGACTGGCTAAAAATATGACCAAGTGGTGAAAATAAGGTTGGGAACATAGGCCGGAAGAACAAGGGTAAATCTAACTAAAATCTAATTATAAAGTAATAAATCCTAGACCAGAAGTCTGCCAGAGGAATGTGGTAAGAAGGCCAAAGCAATAAAAGTGGGTCCTGTGTAGGAGTGCTCTTAAATCAATTAGGTGGCTTGACATTACAGGGTCAAAAGTTGAAGGCTCCTAATCTACTGCTTAGAAAAATGTACATGGAGTCTACTGTAGATGCAAGTGTTCTTATTTTTACAAGGGGGAAAAACGCTACACATGTACATGTAGCTTTTGATGTACAGGACTGTCATCTGCACATTCCACATCACACCGGCAAGATGGATAGATTTACAATGTCATTTAGCTGAGCAAAAAATAAACTAAATGTAGTTTCTCCTCCTTGCCTGCTCCCTGTTTTCATTCTCATCCATTTCCTCTTTCTTCGACATTTGCTCAAATTTGACATCAGATGTCTTTCTGGGGCTGCCCCCTCCTCTGATAAAAAACAGGCCCCCAAAATGGAGGAGAAACTACCGATATTCATGTCGTACTGGTCAGTGTACAGGTACAGGTGGTGTCGGGAAAGCAAATGAAAAGGCCTTTTGCCGCTGTGCAGAGCAACGCTGTGAAGTTTTGCACGGGCACTGCAAACTCACAAAAGCCAAGGTGATTTTTGATAAGTTTGATCACCAAGGGCCCCAATGCGATCTACAGGTACATACATGTATGTACATTGTACATCAAGCACTTCAGTCTCATGTACATGTACTGATGAACAATTGTATTTACTGTACGGTACATGTACCAGTGCTATACTCCAGAGACCTGATCTATTTTTTCCCAATACACACACAGGTAAATGTACAGGTACATGTACCAGCAGGGTACCAGATGTACATGTATACATGTACATGTACCGTACATGTACATTTCCAGGTTACATGTTATACCATGGAGAAATAAAACACATGGTTATACCAACCACATATGGCACATGTACTGTACATGCACATGTACATGTATGTTACCGGTACATGTACCGGTACACTGCATGAACCAACAGCAAAACTACATGTACTCTGTACATGTGCAGTACTGTCCATGACTTGTACAATATCACACATGTACATGTATATACCGGTACCCTGGCAGACGTACATTTCATGGACTAAGTAACCTGATATTTTCTGGGTTTTGGGGGTTTTTTGTTGATCAATTACAGCACTTGAGAACAATAATCAACTACTGGGATTACATGTACATGTACAAGTAATCAACAATTTATACCAGTACATGTACATGCATACCAGTACATGTGGGAACAGTAAGAAGGATGCATGATTTATAGACATAGCATCTACACTGTAGATGTATAATTTATTATAAAGACGTATACATGTATATCCATGATCTACCGTACCCAACAATGATAACATCTAGACGCTGTACATGTAACATATCAATACATGTATGTGTTACTACATGTATAACATGGTACATTGTACAGTGCATGTATGTAATGAGAAAGCTGATCAACATGTCCAAAGTCCTTCCTTGTCAACCTGATTATACAAACATGTAGCAGTTCCCATGGAGGAATGAAAAATGTGTCCTGCTGATAAGGGCTGAACTTGTTTGATGTGATCTGGGAAACATTTTCCCTCACATGGTGAGCTTTGTCAGTGGGATGCATACCGGCATCAACTTCCAATTGATCTGGACACTGCCCAGTTTTCAAAACTCTTGAACTTGTGATTCTAGACAAAAAGTTAGATTCATTGCTGTAGACAATCTATATGTACATGTAGAATCATAAAAGGACCAGATCTGAAAATAAAGAGCGTGCCCTTTTAATTTGAAGTTTACTGGTACATGTACATGTATATGCACCCACGGACCCTCCACTGCACTACCCCTGGTATAACTGACAAAGCTCATCATGTCAGGGGGTTCTGTAGATCACATCACACATGTCCATGTACGTTGTACATGTCCTACAGTGCATTACAGCTCTGAACTGCATGTACATACACATATACCAGTACATGGAATACCACCCAACCATTTGCTGTTCCAACACATCCAATGTACATATACTCATGCATGTACATACATTGTACATGTACATGTACCTACATGTACATGCACCAGTACATGTACTTTCAATGGGGGCTGTGCACCAAGACTTGGTCAAGTCTGACGTGCTGAAAACTGAAGAAGTGGAGAGATTAATTGTAGATGTACACGTACATGTAGGCCTATTTTGTTACTATTTTTATGTTGGAAAGCTATTTACAAGCATTTTGTGTTAGATGTTAAGGAGAGTCACGGATGTATGTTTCTGTTGTGATACTAGTAGGAATTTGGTGCAACCGAATATTTGATTTTTGGAAAGTTGAATAAATATTCCTAAATTCAAGAAAAATTCTGGCATTGCACTTCCCTTTTTGTACACTGTGCCCAGTACTGCTACATGTACAATGGATACTGCTTACTAAGTACTCAAGTACAATGTACATGTGTGTACCAGTATGTATTTAGATACCCACAACAGTGCACTCACTTTCCTGTGAAAACAACAATGGGCCTTTTCAGACATGACCAAGAGCTGCCCTTTGTCATGTTGGTATTGTAGGCATTTACCACACACTGGTACCCAAGTCCAGATGTACATACTGTACGTGTACATGTTTCCACTGTGCCCACTCTGCTATGACTTAGAGTTCAAAAATGTAGGCTTTTTCAACCTTTTATGACTATAGTACTTTTTTTCTCTACAAAGATCTTTTAATCAAAAGTCAGTAGTCAGTATTGGTATGAATCACTGTTTACAACTTTAATCAGTTAATGGGTACAATTACGCACATGTACATGTACGTACATGTAAATGTACCTGGGATGTACACGTGCCGAAATATGGTGCCCTATGGAAACCGAGAAGAATGGGTTAAATAGGTCTCCACAAGGACTTTCTCAAGGTGTATAGGTCTCCACAAGGATTTCACAAAACTGATATTTGGAAATTGCTCGAAAAGGAGAAATTTTTAATGTGTAAGAATCCGTCACAAATTGAAGTGTTCATGTAAGGGACATTCGGTCGAAATTTCAGTCCAGGAGAGTGATTCATGTTGAAATGGGAGCATTTTGAAAACATCATTTCACACGCGACCGAATTAGTACTGGAGAACAAAGCCATGTCTCCACAAGGATACAAATTAAGGTACATGTATGGAGGGCTGTGCCGAATATTTGATCAATTATCAAATATTTGAATATTTTTTTCCAAAGTTGAATATATTCCAATGGAAAAATACTACATGACAAGGGAGAATTTTCTTTTCTTTAAATGTGAAACAAAGCGCCGTGGAAACATTTCAAGCTGATTCAAATGAAAAGCAACAGAATTCAAAAAGCAGTTATTATAAATTGAAAAATTTAAAAGAAATTAATTGTAAACAGGGCAAGTACTGTTTGTCTGTAATTCATGTACAGTATGTATGAAATTTTGCTTTTGGAATGATTTGTGGATTATTTAATTTACAAATTTTGTGCATGAATAAAATATATTTGCCATGTTTAAAAGCTAATTGTACGCAAAATGAATCATGAACTCTTAGGAAAATATGGTGCAACCATGGAGGTACCGGTACTGTTGGAAATACATGTACATGTACATGTACACACATCCAATGCACTCGGAATCTGCATACCAGTACATGTACAAAAGGTATGCTGTCAGGGGCTGTTGGGTGCATGGTGAGTGCGTGTTCATACATGTACATGTACTGTTTGATAGAGTACATGTGCTGTACAGATGTACATGTATGTGTAGGCCTAATGTTCATGTACATGTACATTGTACAACATGTATATTTTTGGGCTGTGTCTACATGTAGCTGTTTATCAGGGTGCATGACTCTCCTTCCATCACATCAGCCTGCAATTTATAAATCCTCCTCAAAGGGAAAAAACAATCAACTCTAAAATGGAAACATGACTCACAGCCTGCATGGCCTGCCCGTAACTAGTAATTGTGGACACACCCAAGATTAGTACATGTACATGTACCTCCCTGTACATGCACGGTGCACTGTGCAATTACATACCTGGTATGTACATGTAATTAAGCAGGTTAATGTACATGTACGGTATGGACGGACCCATATGAATACATGTAGCTGTGTTTTTGTCTCATATATTCTGGTACACTACCGGTATGTATACACAAGTACAAATGTTTTTGGACATACATGTACATGCACATGTACATGTATACTGTACATGACATACATTACATACACATGTACTGGTACATGTACATGTACCAGTACATGTATGTACAGTGTCAGTTCCACCAAGACAACTCTGCCAGCAATCCACTAGGGCTATTTAATGTTTCACAGTCCCAGTACATAAACATGTGAGGTACAGGTGTACAGGTAAGTCCCTTGGGGGCAGTTTAACAATGGGCAAACCTGTTCCATCCACACAATTGTTAACCAGGATGAAATGCAGTAAAAGTACTTTCTGAACCCCTTCAGTTTTCATTCCTTCATCTTCTTGGAAATTGAGGGCAATTAGGATTAAATTACCGGTACATACATGTACATGTACCTATCATGTGATACATCCTCTTACAAAATGCTCTACCTCAGTTGATGTACACATAAATGAAATGGCGCGCATAATGTGCATGGTTACAATGCATACTGTACATGTATTTTCATTCATGGCTCCCTGGTTACCAACAAACCAGTGAGGTGACTGCTGTTGTGGCTATGATTTGAATGGGCATGCTGCACTATGTACATGTACAATACAGGCTTTGTTGTTCTCTGTGTGGGGTTGTCAAGTGACAAAAGGTCATGGCTAAACACAGAGCATGAACCTGGTACCCTAACTGCACTGCAGACAGCTTCAAGTACACACCCCTACTAGGGTAACCCAAGGACTGGTACACATTGCTTTTATCAGTTGAGGAGCATCTAGGGAATGCACTGAATCACCTTGGGTCTGTCAAGGGAAAACCCCAGACCAGTCATTATGACTAATTGGGTGGGTGGGTCCAGATGAATCAGCCACTGCAGGTGGGGGGGGGGTAACTGTCCGAAATGGATGTTCCAGAAATGTCTGTCATGTCTGTAGGCACTGAACACAGGAGTATAGTAAACCACTGGTACCAGGGTATTCATGATTTGATGGTGTGCTTTGAAGGCCACAAAATGTCCCCGAAATCTCCTTGTTTCCTTTTTTTGGGGGGGTGTCATTTAGTGTGTTTTTTCACTGTATATGAACCATGCTTCTAAAAATCGTAGAAGATTAATAAAGTACAATTTTCATCAATGTGTACAATCCTGTAAAGCTGGATGGTACATGTACAGTACAAATAAAGTACATGTACAGTACATATAAAGTACACGTTCATGATCATGCACATGTATGGTACCGGTGAGTATATCTGCGTCTACCAGCGTGTACTGTACATGCATCTACATAATTAGTCGGTAGAAAGAAGGAATTCTTGATGTTTTCGTTTTCGCTGTGTACTGCATAGACTGTTGCGTGTATGTCAGCTGTACACATGTACATGTATGTGCCTTGCAACATGAAGGGTTTTTCCAACCGTTGGCCAGTTGCTCTTTGTCCAAGGTAAGCAACAAATTAAAACATGCTACAGTTGCGTAAATCCTGTGCATATTTTATACCTTAGAATGACTAAATGAAAGTATTTTTAACTCAGAGTCCCCAGGCATTCTGCTCCAAAGCTGCCCTGGCCACATAATTCTTTACATCTAAAAATAATATGTTCAGTTTAATAACCTTTGAGTAGCCTACATGTGAAAAGGCTATTGATGTGTATGTACATGGTACCGTTTCTTTTGCATGTTTACCTGTACATACATGTAACACTACCTTATAACTTCAACCATGTATGCTATCGGCGTTAGAGAAAAAAGAACACAGCAACTCATGGGCTGAAAATTGTCCTTTTTTTGTTGTTATCAGGGTTTGATTGTAATAAGAAGTACAGATTACGGCTGAACCAAGCTCCACACAACTTCCTGCATCACTCCCATGAAGTCATGAAGTCACATACATGATTCTATAAATTAGGGGTCCAACTTGGGGACATTTTGGTGTCCTGTTACACGTGAAGCCATTCAACTTTTCTTCATGTAAAATTGTAACCACATGATCAAACATTGTGCAGATTGAAAAGTATATTGTACACGTCATAAACAATGTAATCCTGTTTGATCTACAGAATGTGAACAGTACTAATATTAGTTCCATCCAGAAAAGCTGAATGGTTTCACCCCTAACAGAACACCAAACTGTCCCTAAGTTGGACCTCTGATTTGTAGAATTAATCACATGTACATGTAAACTGGTGGATAAGAATGAACATGTAACCAACTGATATACTAGCAAACTTTGTGTGGGCGTTTCCATGCATCAGCTTTATATCAGGAAGTTATACAGCAAAGGGGAAGCTGTGTCCACCAATGACTCACTCTTTCAATTGTCTGAAGAGAGGGAACTCCTTTGGATTACAGGCATGAGTGCACATCGAGGCTATCTCACAAAAACAGTGACATTCCTGACAGATTAGTACAGTACATGTACTATAGATTACCCAAGCCCTTTTATAAATTATAGAGCTATTAAGTACATGTACGGTATATTAAAAAAGTGAAGATATATTTTTCAAATTTCGTTTTTATGAGATAGGCCTACATTCTTTCCAGAGTTTGTTTGATCGAAGCATAAATCCCGTTTGTTCCTATGAGATCTATATTTAGAAGGACTGTTTCGTTTTTGGAAATCAATCATTTTTAAGATACTGTACAATTTTGCCAAGTTAGTGTTTATGAGAAACATGTTTTGAAGTTTAACTACGAATTGAATTTTTGTGTGGTTTGTTTTCATGAGAATTGATCAAAGTTGATAAAATACAATGTACTCCATCTCTTGAAAATTAAAAACTTTGAAAAAACAACTTGGAAAAACAAACTTGATCAAAAAGTTACTCGTTTCCTAAAATCGCAACGATAATTCTTAAGAACGAACGAGCAAAGATACATATCGGTACTTTATAAAGCACATCTCATGAAAACAAAACTGAAAAATATGAGTAAATATACATATGTACTCCCAAAAAACAAACACACAATTTTCAAAATAATATACCGGTCCTTCGTAAAAATGCATTTCAAAAATAGACATGTACCGCTACTTTACTTTTTGAAACTTCACAAAATACCTGTGACGATATACCTTTTTGAAATTTGCTGGCACGACAGGACTTTCGCAGCCAACAACTTCAAGCAACACTAAGGGATTCACATACATGTATGCAGCAAGGTATGAGACGGAGAGAACCCCCCCTGCTTTGTGTTGGTCATTGTCTCGCAGGAATCTGGGGAATTCCTTTCAGACATCTTGGGGGAATGTGTAAAGTAACAATAGTCTGGAATGTGTATAGGGATTGGACATGTTGGGGGGGTATCCCTCGGTCTCATTTCTTGCTGGGTATAGGGCTTCCTTTTTTGATGTGTTGTGGATTTCATTCTTCTTATTATTCACTTTTTACGCGCATGGTAGTAAACGTGCCCATGGACTTGTACACGTGCACCATTGGTACACGTGTACAAGTCCATGGGCACGTTTACCCAAGTTTAGCCTACAGTGTACCAGTGCACATGTACAGTGTACATGTACATGTACATACCGCTACATGTACATGTATGTACATGTACAAAACTCTTAGGACCAACAGGTTGTTTCTGTCAAATTGTCTGGGACCTACCTATGTACATGTAATAAGAGGGGCAGAGTAAGCTCATAGCTCAGCTGATCCCTGGAGCAGAAATTCCACTGGCAGATGAAATGGCCAGGGTCAGATTTGGATTCTGCCAAAATGCACTGTTTGATCTGAGGGGTGTGGAATATGTCAAGGCATAATTTACTGAAACCTTGATGGCACCCTCCATAGGCCGACAGCTTAGACTTGACAGAAAGCAAGCCAATTCATTCACCACATGTACACAATGTGCTGTACGAACACAATACCGCACCTGTAGGCCTATACGATATTTCAAATTGTACCCACATGGGATTCCCTTTAACAGGCACGAAACAAAGGGAAATAATTCCCCTCATGCAAGGAGGGCCTACAGGCTACAGTGTATCAATACTTAAGTGACTGGTACATGTACATGTACATGTTTGTACCGCTACATGTACACTGAACATGTACACATTCCAGTAGGGCACACATACCGGTACATGTACATGTACATGTACATGTAAGTTCAGCATCCAGACACTTCTGTGCATCAGAAATTGTCCTACATGTACTGTACATGTACCAGTACACATGCACAGGTCTCTGCCATGCAAGTACATTGTACATGTACGGCACCCGTGATTTCCTACATATACATGTACATGAATGAATATACATGTACATGTAAACATTTGGTATATACATGTATACCTGGTAGCCGCTACATGTAGCTGTCATCTTATCATGTTTGCTTCAAGATGTTTATTGTACAGAAGTGACCTTTCCCACTTGTTCCATATTTACCCAGTCATTCCATCCAGGAAGTTCACCTTCAGTCATACCACTGGCATTCTGAGAATGCCACGCAATAAGCCATTTGCGAGTTAAATTTGAATAAAATCTGGTACACTGAGTTATCTGATTTGCACACAAACATAACAACTTGAATTCCCAAGGCTAAATACATGTACATGTACACTGTTGCTATGCCTCGTGATTCGGGGCAAGCTTTTGCTTAGCGACCACCATCTATGGAATGGACTGGTTCCTTTGTGCCCTTCTTATCCATTGAGAACAGTGTATTGGTGCAAGGTGTCTTTTATGTAACTAAGCAAAAGCTTGCCCCGAATCACAAGGTATAGTAACAGTGCCTTTAGTATGGAGAATGCCAATTGTTATGTTCACGTGAATTTAAAGAACTCAGTGTACCAGATTTTATTCAAATTTAACTCACAAAAGGCTTATTATGACACACCTCTGAACGTTTCTGAGTGCATGATATCCACATGAAATCAATCGGCAAACTTCATTCTGAGCTATTGGTACTGTGTGTACATGTACGTGTACACACATGCATTCACAACACGTATAAATGTACAGTTTATACACCTGCAGCCTGGGAAATTCTCTTCACACTTTCTCATCCCACGCAATTCATTTCCAAATCTTTTACTGATCTCGAATTCAAATTAAAAAATTTCTTTGCACGTTTTTTTGCACAAGCACTTGTGCTGTCTGCAAAATCTGAGGGGAAAAAAGAAAACACAGTTGGCGCAGCAAGTAGCATTTTGCTTTATGGAAGGAAAATAAACAACAGAGTGTGGAAGTGGGACATACCGGTCGTTGGCATCACTGTTGTAGTTTCATCGGGGATGACTGTGAGAAGTTAAAGTACATGTATAACTTGAATTAAATGATACCCTTAAACTATATGGCTCCTCACTCGTACATGTACATTTATATTATCACACAACTCACTAAGTTGCTCTACGGTGTATACATGTTGACTTGGATATGATGAAATATTTTATCAAGTCTACTTATAAGCACAGGTTGAGACAGGTTGCTATACAACTGTGGTTCTGTCTTCACCTTATATGTACATGTACACCCTTGCGATCCAGCTGCGATTCTAGGCTCAGTCCCTATCAGATTTCATGGGTTTTACCCAGAATATTCTTCCCACCTCTAAGCCTGTAACTACTTCTCTTTGTCTCTTCTCTACAATTTTCTTCAGACTTGTGAGCTACGGGTACAGTGCCGAGGGTGCTTTTGAGGAATCCTTGTGTCATTACCAGAAGTAATCACATGTACAAACATTGAGACTGCCTTGACAAAAGGGTTATCTACGGTACATGTACTATTTTATCGGTTAAGTTGGTTTTTAATTGTGAATACACAGAAATGCAGTACATGTCTATGTGTATGTCAGGCATTGTCAAGGCAGGGGTCAAAATTAACGATGGTCCACTGGCCCGAGGCCAGTAAAGAAGTCAGCAGACCAGCGGATCTGATAAAACTGGTGGTCCAGTGAGCCAGTTGAAACTTGATGTCTTTTCTGTCTTCACAAATATCTTTCAATAGCCTTTCTCCACATTAAAATGCTTGTTTTAAGAAAAAAAAAATTATTTTCACGAGTTTCGATTCACGTTTCGCTATCACAGTGGTGAAAACACATGCGCAAAGCTGAATGCATTAAACGAAGCTGCTCTGGTTCTTGCCGCGCCACACCAATGCAAAAAATGCGTGATGGAAATGTAGGACCCAGAACCAGTCTGTACAGTACATGTCCACTCTACATGTACATGTACATCGGTCGTACACGTCACGTATGTAACCCTAAGGCCGCAGGTCAAAAAGACATCGATGTTGCAAGAGGTTTTCTGCAAGTTAATTCACAGAACTTGGTCTCTCATTTATGTATGTGTTTTCTGCATTCATGAGTTTAATTTGAGGTTGTTCTGCTCGTGGCTCCGGCTCAAGGTTTATCACCCACTGGTCTGAATGCGTAACGCATGCTTACCACGCGATACATGGACATTGTTGGCCAGTTTGCTGTCGCAATCGCCTGAGTAGCACTGTGTGAATTGTCTACAATTTTCTTGTGAATTGTCGAATGTAAACAATTTTTACATAGATTAAGACAGGTCTTAATCACTTTTGGAGATAATTTTGGAAGCTGTCGTCCCCATTGATGCCATTCAGTCAGCACAAAAAATTGCCCCCCAACAAAAAAATTTCCGACCTACTGACCCTATTTTTTTTTTAGCATAGCACAACTGTTTTGGGGCCTAATAAAAGACTGCGTGTATTGCAGTAGGCCGAAGTTAAATAACCATAATTATCGTGGATTCCAAGAAATCTTGGGCAAGTGTTGATCCCATTCGAGCAAGCAAATTTATGGCATGGCCTGCCCCATCGGGCAAACTAAAAAAAACAACTTGTCGCAGCCTGCGCCGTAACAAGGATTGCTCCAGCGGCTGCATGTGCGGTTCAGGTATGGAACCACCAAAC
This sequence comes from Acanthaster planci, assembly GCF_054643075.1. Taxonomy (NCBI): domain Eukaryota; kingdom Metazoa; phylum Echinodermata; class Asteroidea; order Valvatida; family Acanthasteridae; genus Acanthaster; species Acanthaster planci. The sequence continues at coordinate 17,364,851 of NC_141786.1, read as the reverse complement.
TTTCAGCAGGACCAGTGAAAATTTGGAAGTACTGGTCCTGCTGGCTACCAGGAAAAAAAGGTTAATTTCGACCCCTGCAAGGGTACATGTACGAGTAGCTGTACTGGTACCGGCACCAGGCAAAATCAGTTGGTGCCCAACAAATGACTGCTGACTGAATTTGGCTGCTGCTGTGCACATTTGTACCAGTATTGAACATGTAGGTGTACACGAGTACCAGTACCTACATGTACATGTAGGTGTACACGAGTACCGGTACCTACATGTACACGTAGGTGTACACGAGTACCGGTACCTACATGTACACATAGGTGTACACGAGTACCGGTACCTACATGTACATGTATCGTAACGCACGCACATCTGAATATACGACTGATTTAACTCCATTATTATAAAAGATGAAAACTACACACATTAAAATCATTTTTATTTCTTGAGATCAATTAATTACTTAAAAGTCAAGAGAACAGGACTTCTTCTGTTCTTTACAACAGAGCTACATAATGTTATGTACATGTACCAGTACATGAATTTCTCTGTATTTCTATCAAACATGTCACAGTCGCAGCCTTGTGCATGGGCACATGTGAATACAGTGCACTGCAAATGAACGTTGGGAATTTCTCTCCACACGTTTTCTTTTCCCAGGAAATTCATTTTCATTCCACAAACCATGAATAACTTTTTCACAGGTTTGAAAAGCTTTCCACACATTATGTCACCAGAAGAAAAAGATTTTCAAGACTTTACACACACGCGGGCAATCATTTCCACACCTGTGAAATAACTTTTTTCACAGAAACGCTGAGATCAAAACGCAGAATTCCCCTTCCTTAATTGCAAACAGTTATATAGTATGGGATAGCGATATCTCATGTCAATATAACACAACCCTTTAAGAATTCACAAATATTAACCCCAAAAATTGAGCTTGACAGTTCCTGTATTTGTCTACACCATACCACGAGCGCGTATACCTACCTGGGCAAAGTGGTTCTTCAAGTTCCTTGCTTCCTGTCCCAACGGAATTAGTGACGCTGCAGCTGACTTGTGTGCAGTAATTCTTGTCCACATCAAATGCCAAAGTTTTACCAGTCGGCAAGCTGGGCTTGGTGCCATTCAGAATGATGTAATACTCGATGTTAGTGATCGGATTAGCATCTGCTTCACAAGTGATCATTCCATTACTGTACCTCAAGGATGTCACCACTGGCGCAACTGTAAAACACAAACGATACATGCAAACAATGTGTAGGCTTTTTGGTGTTTGATTAAGTTGCTAGGATGAAGCATGCTTATGACATGTATGATATACCGGTATTGTATACATGTAGATGAGGGGAATATTTGGAACAGGTACGCAGAGAGAGTTTTACACACGGGCGTCAATTGCCACCCTATGCACAGATGCTATGAGACTGAAAAGGAAAACGGTTTGCTTCACTATTTCCCCTGCTAAATTTGACTGATTAGGTCATATTATATAACCTTCTGTTAGCCGACTTGCATGTAAACAACTCCAGGGAAAACTCAATGAAAGATTGATGTCTACCTTCGGAACTCTAACCAGCCACCAGGTACATGCATACTGTACCCGTACATTAATGTCTGACACAGTCATTCAGGAAAATACTGTATACCGACAATCTGTGCATATTCTACATGTATCAACAAAGATAATGATCAAAGTTACTTACAGTACACATTTAATGTGATATATTGGGATTGTGAACTGATGTGTCCAACTGTCCGACATTCTATCCGGTTCTGATCATCAGCTCTCGTTGGAATGAATGAGTCGATTGTACTCTGTGTGTCTGTTGCTTCGCCACCTGATGGCATCGTTTCAGTGTCTGGACCGAGAGGTTCGCTGCCTTTGAACCAGTCTAGGGTCACCTTAGGTTTGGCTCCAAGTGATGTACAGATGAGGGTGACTGGTGTGCCTGCTGTCACTATCACTGTGGCATCAGGAGATTGTGTGGCTCCGTTTACTGCAATGGTCAGACTGCTGGCGGGAACTGAATAAAGGACAGAAAATCAAGTCAACATCTTGCTAACAATGAGTGTCTTGGCATTATACATGTACCAGTACAGTACAGTACGTTGCATTTGAAAGTTAATGCTGCGAAAAGGAATGGAAAAAAAAGTGAAAAGAATTCGCATTTCGCATTTCGCAGCGAATCCGCAGCGAATCAGATGTGAAAGGGTCGAACGACGTGCGAAAACAGTGCGAAACTTTTGTGAACACGGCGTGAAATATTTGCGAAAACATTGAGAACAAAACAGTGTGCGAAAACAGTGTGAAAATTTTGGGAAAGCGGTGCGAAAGGTTCCGAAAATCATGCGGAAACTTGCGAAAACCAGAAACACTGTGCAGCGAAAATGCTGAATGCTTGCCACACGAGCACGACTATTATGCAGTGAAGAGTCCATTCCGCAGGCTGCGCTGCGCTTGGGGCCGGCCGGGGCCAACTCACCACGTGGAGTGTACTGTTGTAGTCTAGTAGCGATTTCCTCGACCGAGCCGTGCGGTCCATGCAGTGCAATCGCGGGGATGTGCTCACTACAGCGACCCACGCTTGCGTGGCGCAGTTGTTTTCTTGGATTACCATAGATAAACACTCGTCAATGTCGGAGAATAAATGTTTAAAAAGTTGTCTGGATTTTGAGTAATTAAACTGGAGTCCCCGAGTCTTGAAGTCACGAAGCACTGCTGTGGCAACATGGGTTATTTGCCCACTTTTTATTTATTTTCGTGGTGTAATTAGGCACACAAAAAATCAATAATGAAATACTACATGCAGTGTTTTGTTACCGAAAAGTTTCTTTCGATCGACAAATAAAATCAACTGCTCAAATTGTACGCGTATCTTCATGTAGCAAATATCGTCTTTTCGGCGATTGTGTTTGGTGTGACATATCGGGCCAGTTTTCACTTGGGTTTCTGATGACATATTACTTTCTGTGGTCACATGCTTATTGGAAAAAGTCAGCGATTGGACTGTCCATGAATGGGTATGCAGTAGCAGTCAGGATGTCGTGGTAGGTGTAGATGCAGTTTGTGCTTGGCGATGCGGTGTGCATGCACGAGGTCCCGTGGCGGTTTTTGAAGATATTTGGTAATCTTTTTTATCAGCGTCATGAAAACGTCAAGATAACCAGATACAAGGCATTTATTCCGAAATCACGGTACATACATTTGCCAATACATGTAAACGTAATTTACATACATGACGACATGTGGATACGTACATGTGCACATATGCAGTGCACATGTTGAGCATCCATCCAAGTGGGTTAATTTAAATGCTTATAAGACATGTAAGAGAGCGCTATAACGGCAATCTACTGTAAATCAGCTGTTCGGTGTTCAGTGTTGGTCTCCAACCCCCACCATAGCCAGCTTTGATTTCGCCTGTCACATTGTATTTTGCTCAAAACCGAGAAACATACTGCATTGAAATTTTAATGCTGTCTTCCTCAAGTAATCTGAATATTCCTGAGAAATTGAAGAACTTTTCTCTCAGACTGATTTTCCTCCACTTTCCATATTCAGCGATGCGCAGGTTTGAAACCACAGAGAACAAAAACTTCCTGATGTCTACACGTACATGCACAAATACTACTTAATGAAGAAAGCTTGCAAAATTATTTCTCCACTACCAGAGAAAATCTGTGAAAATCATTTCCCACTTGAGGGAAAATCTGTGAAAATTTTTTCCCATTTGTGGGAAAAAGCGTGAAAATCTTTTCCCACTTGGGGGAAAATCTGTGAAAATATTTTCCCACTTTTGGCACACTTTTTCACAATTTGTGAAATCAAAAGAATTCCCTGGAAAGAGAAAAAATGTGAAAAAATGTTCCCATTTTGGTGTTAACTTTCAATTGCAATGTACTGTATGTAAACAGTTCAGTCCAATGCAGTGCACACTTTTATCACCATTTGTACACTTTTGTGACCAATCAAGATGATAAGTCCATGAATACAAGTAGATTCCAAGTTTCAGATTTTTGCAAATGGGCAAGGCCACTATATCCATTCTCATATGACTAGCTCCCAGAATCACATTTAACTATACATGTAGAACTAGGGTTAATTGCCAGTCGGTTCTACAGGTACTGAAACGCATACCAGATATTATTTTAAAAACAGATACTCAGTACATATACAAACATGTACTGTCAACTGTATTAAGTACATTTAGCACACGTACAAATGTTACAGATTATTCACCTTGTACCTCCAGTGTTGCTGAACCGTCGGGAGTTCCACCAAACTGGCAGATGTACGTTCCCCTGTCTTCATACTGTGCATTGTTTATGCGGAGGTCCATCTGACCAATTGAGGTATCATCATTGACAATCTCAAAGTTTGAATATTTGGCTGGTGCATCGGGAAGTACTTGATCTTTATCAGCAAATGCAGCACTACCCTCAAGCCAAAGAGCAAAGCCGGTAATGGGAGATCCAAGCCGACAGATGAGAGTTGCAGTATCACCCTGCTGAACTGTGACGTCACTTGGCACAGTAACACCTACCACAACTGTACAAAAATAAACACCAATTCATAAACAAAAATGATGTTCTTTCAACTGACAGCGCATGTTAACATGTCATAAAGAACAAAATCATAACACAAGTACTGGATACAATACAAACATTAGACCGATGTAGATAAGGCTTTTTTTACCATTCAAATGTGACCCACCATCCTGAAACCTGACTGAAGTTGGTATTTGTGATGTTGGACAATTCCTTTCCTTTTTTTTTTATTACTTTAAAGTGATCCATGTTAAATAAAAATTCTGTCTGCAGTAGGCTTCTTACAGGTAGTGAAACATGTAGCTGTGAAACTCCCATGAAAATCTCAACAGTGGAAGTTCCACTATTTTAAGGTTCTGAAGCTACATGTACCCACTTCAGCCTGGTTTGGGGGTGGTGGGTTACAAATACATGTACCAATTTACACATGTACATGTATAAAAATGAAACTTAAGCGAAGAGAAAGAAGTGTTCTACAACGTACAATGTACATGTGCATATGCATAATGCACCCCACAATACATGTCAGCTCAGTCACATTGCTACATGTACATGTAGCACCTGCATTTAGGAGAAAATTAAATTACACTTGGGCATTTCAGACAACTCTCATAGGTTTGTGCACAGGGGCAGCAAATGTTGTCTATATGGAACTTTTTGTGATTGTGTGACTGGGGGTGACGGAAGGTCCAATGATCGTATCGGACATCGGATCAGGCCGATGTTCAGCAACATCTGCAAAACATCGGATCAACAAGATTGCCAATATGAGTGCCGATGTTAATTTGAAGAAAGGAGTAAACTCAGTTTTGGCAAACAAAAATCTCATATCTTTTATTTCAGCATGAATACAAACTGTGTTTTGTTCTTTTGATGTGATAAATGAACGGTTACACAATAAACAAAGTATCCCCGAAAATTACACCTGCACGATCCGTGCCGCAACAACTCAATGCACACACGGCGGACGGCCCCATATGCAGGGCTCGCAGAATTGGAAGTCCTACCTCCCAGGACAACCACTGTTTTCAAATTCTAAGCTTTTAATTTTTTTTACAGGCTTGACAAAAGTGATAACGACACTTTTCCTAGTTCTGGATCATGGATCGGTTTAGGCAGTTCCGGATCGCTTCCAAAATTTCTCTTACACATAAAAAGTACAGTCAAGAGTAAACCCATTTCTCAGCCAAAAAATTGTAACAAGCATGGTTTGTAGTAAAGTATGCCTCATTTTAAAGGGAATTAGGTTATATATTAGAATTTCAGTGCATCAACATGGATAGCCTGCATAAATTTTGACTTGACTTTGCTGCTAGGCAAACCGTGGGCCATAAATCCCCCACACCATAAAGTTGACAAGCCCATTATGTCACGTACAAATCTATTACATACGTGTAGTTGAGTTCACGACATTCATACATATACTTGCATATGCGATCCGATACTAGGAAAATGACTAATTACTAAAAGCTTGGAGACCACGTGGAAATAAAACTTCCTTGTCAGGGCAACAGAAAATGAAATTCGGCCAACCAGACTTTAGACATGGAGCAGTCAGTGAACGTGCATACCGTTTCCACTGACAGCCATTAAAACAGCCCAGGAACTACACCATGTGTGGCACCACGTACACACAAGCTGCTGTGTGACTGGTCTGAAGGTAGCCTGCCATTTAGCCTTTATTCAAGGCTCGCATGGCTACCTGAACACACAATGTGCACCTCTGCCATTGGCATGTACAATGAAGATGCACGCCTTGACTTTCAAGGCTACCATGATTCAGCCTGAAGTGCTGTGTCTATTTTGCATGTATACGTACAGGTAAGCACCCTATGGGTTTGTGTAATCTGTTACATCACTATCACGCGCGGCTGCGATCAATGTACAGAGTTTACACGATTTACTCACACAACTGTGACTGTGAAGGCAAAAACTAATCTTATTACCAGTAATGTTTAAACCGACATTTTAACCCCTTCGCGATGGGAGTCAGCAAGGGACGCTTTATTGTGTGAGGATGAGTACATACCACACATACGATCTATTCACGTAGCTGCTGGTTCAATGGGGCCAGATGCTGTGCAGAGAGTAAGGGAGTGTTATGTAGTATTTTATAGTAGTTAGTACTCTAAGCCAAACAATGCCCGGTACTGTTAGGGTTCACTTCTCCTACAGATGCCCGATACTCACACTGAGGGAAACATACGAAAAAGCTCCAAATCTGCAGGATAATGCTCAGCAAGTGTGCCATCCTGATGAAGTATATTGGCTAACTTTGATGACACTGTCTTACCAGCTGTCCATACACTGTAGTACTTAGTAAATCTGAAATACCAGCACATTTCCAAAACCAAAGAAAAAGTGTATTAGAGTTGTAGATCTTGTACATGTAGATGAATGCAACTTTCTACAACCAGTTTACAAGAAAGACAGACAAATTCTGGAAAGAAAATGGATATGAGTACATGTACAATGTCTGGAGCATAACTTTTAAATCCGTCGATCTTACACGTGAACTATGGCATTTTACATTGTACGTGGCTGAATAACAAGACCTTTTCAAAAGTTGCCACAAAATTTAAACAGTTTCAGACAAACATGAAAATGTGATTTGGATATGTACACAAATGAAGATGACACATGACACTCTTCATAAATTTATGGGAAAGAATTTAGTGCAAATTTCTTTCCCATTATGAATAATTATCTTTGTCAGCTACCTCTGCAGTACCATATCTGCACTAGTGTCAATTTGTGAACTTTTAAAATTTTACCGCAACGTCTAAAATTTGCAAGTGATACAGGTCTCTCCAGAATTATACAATTTTTTTCGTCTTAAGTTTCAAGTATGTTGCATCACTGAAATATATTTAATGTGTTTAATTATAGTAAATTTAAACGGTACTAGTCCTATGCCATGTTTCTTTTCTTATGAAATGTATGATATTCATAAAATGTATTCAATACGAAATTCTGGGAAGGTGTTACATGCAGGCCCTTTATGTATCAGGCCCCTACTCATAATCATATTCTGATGTGATATTGGCAATCTGAAAGCAATGCAGTGTCCTAAAAAGTCCAATTTATCCAGGACAATATCAACTGGGGTATAAAGAACATGTAGGTCTAGGCCTACTTAAAAATTTTCAACACAGTCTCATTTGAGCACAGGCTGACCAGCTGACCTACATGGATCATTGTATGATGTACCCCCCCCAAAAAAACTGGGAGGGGGGGGGTCCGACGTCCGCCCGCTCCCACGACATGCACGAGTGAGTGGGAGCGGGGCGGAGGTCGTACGCCACGCCACAGTTCTGGGGGTACAGACGACGTAGGCCCTACACCATCCTGACCATAAACAAGGGCCTAGTATCATAAATATGTGGTCAACTAGCAGCACTTACAGACTGAAAAGTTCCGACGACCTAGGCCTACAACGCGTACGGCTACCAATGTGACAACGTACTTGTTTTCCTCGTGCAGATGGAAACTAGTTTTTTATGGGGCCGTCGGTTAACGCCCAACGTCATGAACGTTTAACCTCGAGGTTGTACACAGTTCCACCGATTTCTGCGAGTTTCACCAAAGGTATACAAGAAGTACTCGATGTAGATTATCCACAGTAAGTAAAAATCCTTTCAAACACGACAAAGGAAACGCCAACATTCTCAACCATGACTTCTGCAACTGAACACTGCTCTGGCGCTTTTCGCTCGCACGGATTCTTCAGACCAAAGATAAATGTACAGTACTATGTACACACACACGTACACGCGCATGAATCATTCGCTGGTATTCCTGGCTATCAAATGAACAACTTGATACAGGCGCCCAGGTGGGCGATCACGCGAGTACACAGGGGAACCAGTATGACTCTAAGCCGTTTTCCAAAACGCGACTTCGCCTCCACGGGACTGCGGGCTTTATCTACTTTTGACCACCAAGCCAGTGCCGCAAGGACATCTTATATGATGTACTGTAAAGGAGTGAAATGCTACTGTACTTCAAATTTAATCTGAATTCTTCAAGCCTACAAAATGAGTTTTGATTTTAGGCTTTGTCCAAATTACTTAGCTGCGGCTAGAAATTACACACGATCAGTCTGTGGTTGTGGCCGCCGCTAGTGCAGTACGTTGATAAAGCTGTGTGCAATTTCAAGCCATAGCCACGTGATTCAGACGTGACCTTATCAGGCTTCAAGGTTGCACCATTATGCGCCCATAGAAAACAATGCAAAATAGGACCGAAATAGCCCAGCCTGTTGACTCTCGTGAAGAGGTTGGCCTCCGTTTTTCCACTGGTAATTCAAGGTTATAGCCAGAAGATTAGGAATAGAAGGACCCATAGCTTTGACGAGTAAATCCAGCCATAATGTATTTATATCTGTTGATACTATACATGGTCTTCTGTTAACTTCGCGTCAAATGCTGATATAAGTTCATCCATGGCAACAAAGTCTGCATTTTGGTAGAAGAAAATCTTCCTTTTTGGCGGTCTAGTTGCTTTAGCCAATATTTCAGCTTGGATATAATAACAGCATCATGGTCACTTATTCCAGCTTTTACATCACAACTTTCTACAAAGAAGGGATCGTGACTGACAAAACACAGGTGAAGGATGTTTTATCTCTGGTATAGGTTTGTCAGCTATTTGGGTAAGGATAAAGTCTAACTTGATCTTGCTGTACGTTAAATTTCCTCCTCCGGTACGTAAGGAATTGGCAGTCCAGTCGATATCAATGAGGTTATAGAATCTCTCAGTAACCATCGGCCTACAGAAGCGTCTTTGGGATTCTGGATAGGGACTCTTCCAGTTCCTTCAAGTGTTCCTGTCGTGATAATGGAGGGCAACAGTAGGCCCCAGTGTCGGTTTCAACCCCTTGATATGAATACTGACCCAAATAGTTCTTGGGATCGCTTGCAATTGATAGGGTCGTGATTTATCTGTGAAGCAAGAAATAACAGACAGAAAATACATAAATTAACCCAGCCTCCGCAGGCAATAACAAGCGCACACTTTCACAATAATGTATGAACTTCGACATCAATTTGCAAGGACAAAGTTCATTCCAACCCGGAAACGTAAAGGCAGAAATGCTTCCTTGTCGAACATATTCAGAATGCAAACATGTTTCGCCGGGTCTTTTAAGAATTGTTTGAAATATACCTCATTTTGTGAAGTTCACAAAGAATTCAGCACTCTGTCGACGCGACGCTGGCTATAAAGTTCCAACTGCAGTGCAATAACATCAGACATTGGAATGGAATTGTGCATGATGAAATGGACCTGTCGCTGTTGTCTGTGGCTGATCTTCAGTGTATCAGGTAGCCTATATTGTCTGTACCTTTTAACACTACTATTTAAGTTCTATGTGGAAATCTCTCCGTATAAAATCGCCAGGGCGGGATATATTGAGTACATCCACTTGTTCCTCCAACTGAAATAAATGCTGTACGCAGTACGAAGAAACTTAATGTTGGGAACAAAACGACAGTGAAACTTCTAAATACTATCATACTCATCAGTCCCTTTATATCTTATATACTCCACACGGAGTTATTAATTTCCATGTACACAAGATGTCATCAGTCGGGTACCACTGCAGGTGGATGACAATCGGTGGGCACCACATCGAGTTACATGGAAATTAATAACTCCGAAAGATCAAAGTTGCACTTTCTCTGTTTGTAGGAAATACAAATAAATAAATAAATAAGTTGTGAATAAAGCTTATTTCACACCTTTTCATAAGTTCCATTGGAAAAGGTGTGGAATAAACTGTTTCGGGAGATGCTCGATATGCGAGAAAGGCGTGTTCAGAAATGATAGTAAGATGTGACCAAAATATCCTTACTATTAAAGGCTAGGAAAGAGAAGAAAATGTTCTTAGACGATACTGGAGAAAATGCTGAGGAGCAGATTCGACCCCTTGCTCTTTTGGGGTTAACAAGCACCCGTTTTGGCAGTTCCTTTTATTACTGATGTCTGCACGACGTCACGACTCGAAGTGCGGCCAAGCACTCCAAGAATCACGCCTAGAGAGGGTTCTTTGACTACCCGACTGGGAGCTTGTTTGTGATGTCAAAGCGATAACCAGGAATATGTTAAGGGTGGCCCACTAGAGCGAAGTAGAAACATCACTTGACAGAGGCAATCGCAGGGAAGCAGACGACACTGTTGATGGACGTCATGTTCATTCAATATTCGACATGTTCCCCCCGTGCTGCTCTCTTTTCACGTACGTTCTATAGAAGGCACTATATTATTCTCTGCATGTAACAACACTCATTCTGATTCACTCATCCGAGGGGCAACAATAATTGTCTGTTCATCTTCCGCCATTTTGAACTCCAATATTGGTTCTAGATCACGTTCGGTCGGGAAATGACGTCGCAGAGGAATAACCAGGTCGCGAAAACGCTTATTAAACCCAATGATCAAAGCTTGTTCCAGAATACGATCCTATATATAGCCTATAGTTAGTAAGTGGCCTGCCCCAAAGAGGTCGGAAGACCCCTCCCCGCGCTTTCTTAAAACCTCCGAGCAGCCACGCCCACAAAATATCAGCGTTACTTCATGTGGAACGAAAATATATTACAAATTCTAAAATCTTTGCACGTTATTTTCCCCTTCCAAAGGTTCCAAAAGTGCGCCATAGAGGTCAACTTTGAGGTTCTATACTGCGATATGGGCACATGGCTCGGGGATTTGTCATCATCGCAACTTTCTCTTCAATCCTTTTCTTTTCCTGCGTCTCATGAAGTTACAAGTCATCACAATGCACCTCAAATAATTAGCATGTAAAAGACACGATCTAAATAATTGTATTATCAGAATTAAATATTAAATGGTGACGTTTCTGTCTGCGCATTGCTCTTCATTTATCTTACAGTTGTGGTAGGTGTGACTGTGCCAAGTGACGTCACAGTTCAGCAGGGTGGTACTGCAACTCTCATCTGTCGGCTTGGATCTCCTATTACCGGTTTGGCTCTGTGGCTCGAGGGTGCAACTGCATTTGCTGATAAAGACCAAATACTTCCCGATGCACCAGCCAAATATTCAAATTTTGAGATTGTCAGTGATGATACTGCAATTGGTCAGATGGATCTCCGCATAAACAATGCACAGTATGAAGACAGGGGAACATACATCTGCCAGTTCGGTGGAACTCCCGACGGTTCGGCAACACTGGAGGTACAAGGTGGGTATTATAGGATGGATGCTGCAACTACCAACTGCCCTCGTCCTTACGTACTTACTAAAAACAGTCATCATCAGTAGAAATATGTCCGTTTAGGGAAGTATGCTGGTGCCATCTGAAGCAATAATAGAGCTTTCGTGATTAGACTACGGAAGCGTATTACCGCAACGATATTCTCGTACGATAACTACACAAATGTCGTGTACGTACATGAGAACGCGGACTTATGTACGTAAACGATAGTTATCATGTACGTACACGACAGGGGCGAGGATTTTTTAATTATTTGGCAGTTATACACTTCCGTATTAGACAGGTCTCTGAAGCAAACCGTTCAGTTTTAGTGAGACCAAATCTTTCTAAACTGACGTTTTATGGCTTTGACTAAGATTTCCTTAGCAATTTTAATATTTGTAATCATTTGTATTAAATGAAAAAAACAAACAAAAATTTAAAAAACGCCTTTTTCGGCGCTTTACTTTCTGCTGTGCGGCCAGCGTGGACTTTGATTTTGATTTTGGGTGTGCACTTTAGGGATTCATTTTTGTTTCCGGTGAATGTCACAATTATGGGGTTCTGGTTAATTTTATTTGGAAAAAGAAATATTTCTTTTGTTAAATTCAGTTGTATAACTTATTTATATTCAATTCTTTCAATGGACAGTTGAAATCTTGATGTCATATGCGACTGTTAAACTTTATGAGACATTGATTACTGTCCAGAGTCTCAGCACCAGGCAAGACGTTGTCGAGCCGAAAATTGAGAAAGACTCTCCATCAGCGATGAAAAATTGGTTTATAACACGTGTGTGTCATTAAGCAGAATGTAGAGAATAGGGGTAAATTCTAACTTCATTCCAAAATTGATGCAAAACAATTAACCTGATTTTTTCCCCTTTATTCAGTTCCCGCCACTAGTCTGACCATTGCAGTAAACGGAACCACACAATCTCCTGATGCCACAGTGATAGTGACAGCAGGCACATCAGTCACCCTCGTCTGTACATCGCTGGGAGCCAAACCTAAGGTGACCATAGACTGGTTCAAAGGCAGCGAACCTCTCGGTCCAGACACTGAAACGATACCATCAGGTGGCGAGGCAACAGACACACAGAGTACAATTGACTCGTTCATTCCAACGAGAGCTGATGATCAGAGGCGGATAGAATGTCGGACAGTTGGACACATCAGTTCACAGTCCCAATTTATCACATTAAATGTTTACTGTAAGTAATTTTGCTTTGTTGACAGAATCCTATGAACAGATTTTGGTGTACAGCAATTATACCTACATGAACAAATCCACTCGTTTGAATCTTTGCATGTCATACATTTGATCTCGGATCTATGTTGCTACAAGTAGCTGTCCAAAAAGGTGTCCTTCACGTTTATAATAATGTATGTGCATTGCTATGACTGGGAACACTTGAAAAACGTTCACGGTGTCGTTTTTGTCGAAAAGTTGCCTCAGTTGAGACATCCCTCATAAACTAGGGATGGAGTCATCTCTTGTGAAGCTGATGCCACTTGAGTATTACATAGTCATGTACAGCTGTCCAAAATATTCCCTCATCTGTACAATGAATCATGTGTATGCTGCATCTCAGCAACCTGAAAACTGAAAAACTTCATGTGCATGTATCTTTTGTATTTTACAGTTGCCCCAGTGGTGACGTCCCTGACTTACAGAAATGGAATGATCACTTGTGAAGCAGATGCTAATCCTATCACTAACATCGAGTATTACATCATTCTGAATGGCACCAAGCCCAGCTTGCCGACTGGTAAAACTTTGGCATTTGATGTGGACAAGAATTACTGCACACCAGTCAGCTGCAGCGTCACTAATTCCGTTGGGACAGGAAGCAAGGAACTTGAAGAACCACTTTGCCCAGGTAGGTGCTTGTGAAGCGGACATGGCATCACCGTATGACTTGATTTATCAATTATGGCAATAATTTTATGTTACACGTCTTGGTTAAATTGTAACAATGAATTTTGTATAAACATTGCTGAATACTGAACTGTTCTTGGATAAAATGGCGAAATTTTGTAAGATTTCTAAGAAAATCGTTACTCTATTGCTAAAAGTGAGTATGCCTGCATTATATTCAAATGGTTATACAACCTGAGACGACGGCACCAACGAGCATACATCCCGTAACATCGCCGATGATGACAACAGGTAAAATATTACGTAATGTCCTTCAGATGTAGAAGTTGCAGTACGTAGTGGGTTAAAATTTGCTGCACTGAGTTCGCAAATTTGAATTTATAGGTATTGCCATGGGTATGGTTCTGATTCCATCAAAGTACGTTTCTTCCTATATCACAGCATTGTATTTTTGTTTTGAACAACGCCGCATGGATTTAACCCTTTAAACAAACAGAACAGTATGGACGACAACGCGTAACGGTTCACACGTACGCCCAATAGTTTTGTAGAATGTCACAAAATCTACTGAATGACTATTTCTGTGTTTGTGTTTGCCAGAGCTATGGCTTTGCACTGTGAAAGGCGGGCGCTCGCCAACCAAAGTTAGAAAATAAAGATAAAGTATTTTTTTAAGTTCGTTCAGATTTAGGGTGTGCACATTTGCCACTGAAGAACTTGGAGTAGAGAACCCAGTCGCTTTAGGTTAGTCTGGGCTTGCTGGGTATTGCTGAGTATAACAACTGATGATTTGGAGTTAGTTTGGGCATTATCACTGTGTAATTCAGGGAGTGAGAGTTGGCTGAATGCAGCCTCAGAACCACAATAAGGATAAGCATTATCTAACTTCTCAGTGACATCAAATGCTGTTGAAATTTTACGGTGATTTTGACGACTTGTGTTAACTTACCACCAGACATTTCTGATAATTTTTTGGGGGGGCAAGGTATGGCGTCACAAGTTATAAGAGTGTTTGAAATATCAATATCTTGATCTGTAACAGAGTTTAATATTATGATAACGTCTTGCACCTCACAGTTGCCAACCCTTCCATTGGTGCAGTTGTTGGAGCAGTGGTGGCGGCCTTCATTCTTGGAGGCATCATCTGCGGATTGATCATTTTCTGTCTGATGAGGAAGCGAAATGAACAACATACACGCGTCCGCGGACAGCCAAAAAATGCAAGAGATGATGAGTAAGATATTGATCTGCTCTTGTGCTCCATCTTTTGTCTCACCCCAGCGTAGTTTGCGTTACACTTTGCTGTTAGACAGAGCCATTGCATTACTTGAGGGTGTGCCACTATGAGGCTTCTTGGAGACATTTGTGAAAGATCTTGCTTGTAAATATAAAAGAATCAAAGTAAGAAAGCTTGAGCTAACGGGCTGCAGATCTTGGGCCTGACTGTTTTTTTTAATTTGCAGAGGCTACAGCATGCCTGACCGTCAACACAACACTGAGTCACACAGATTATGGACTGACCTGGATGTTACCTCAGACGATCGGCATAATGGCAAGTGATTTGAAATGTTAGAAAGGATTTCAGTATATCTGCTGTTTTGTATGAGGAAAATTGTCATCCTAACTTAGCTAGCAATGGTAACAGATTTCATTGATGTGAAGTTTCAACTTGTTTGTCATACAAATTTTACAGTCAACGTAAAAGCGTGCAATCGCACTGTGTGACAATTAAAAAGTGATCGATTTTCAGTATTTTGCGACGAATGAAGTAGAGTGTGTGGTTCCATAGATACTGTCTCTGGATGAATCTATCGTTTTGATTGCATGAATAGAAATTATTCATTAGAGTCTATAATATTCCATAGTTAATCCTCAAAAACACGAAAGAATCATGAACACATTCCTCAAGGAAAAATCTCACACACCAATAAATAATAGTTAATGTGAACACCCTAGTACGATGACAGTGATTTGTTTGGGTATTTTTGACGTACAATCTTGATTCTGTCAGATATTACTTTCTTGTGAAAACAATTTCAAGCTGAGCCATTTTTGTGCAAATGGTCCTTCCCCACGAATTTATGAGACATCACACTTAGCAAAGACTTGTTTCAATTTCATGCATGCTCTAATAAGTCTCGCCCGTTGCATTTCTAGCTGTGGTTTATGAAAGTATTCAGGACGACAGTGCTGCAGCCCGCCCCACGTCGACAACAATGTATGGCAATGTAGGCCCCGATCTCTCATTCTCGCGAGATCTCTTGGATATTGAAATGGAACTTGGGCAAGGTGCTTTCGGCAAAGTCCTTCTTGGTACGGCCCTTGGGATCGAGGAAGCTGGGAAGCGGACCAAGGTTGCCATGAAAACCGTCAAAGGTAAAAAAGAATAATACTTAACAAAACTGCATCAGTTCATGTTCTGTGCTGAAATTAACATTCGTTTCACTTTTCTCGGTTTATTTTTACATTTTCTATTTTGGTTGATCGGGTAAATAAATCACGGACAGATTAGTATTGGCGGTCGGATTTCAATTTTAAGTTATCAAGTTATAATTGATATGCTAGGTAACCAAAGTTTACTGTTTCTTTTGATCTGAAAATTCAGAAATGAAAACTTCCTCAGGAACTATCACAACTGAAACAATAAATGTAAACAGCCAATCACTGGACTGATTTTCGTGCAATTTATCCAATTACAACAGAAATTTACAATCAAAATTTTCATTTGTACTTGTTTATAGAGGGTGCTGACGGACAGGCCAAGATGGAGCTACTGTCCGAGTTGAAGTTAATGAAGACAGTTGGTTCTCATCCCAATGTTGTCAAGCTGCTGGGACACTGTACAGAATCAGGTTACATACAACATTTATCACTTTGTTGTCTATGAGGCCATGTATAGAGTACACAGGTGTAAAGTGCTGACATTTTTCGACCCCAGCTACTCCCTGGCATGCAGTGGCTCCAACCCACCTACCCATACGCATTCTCCTTTGACTTAGGAGAATGGTGGTGCTGGCAATGGTAAGATCCAAATGGCGAAGGTTATTATAGAGAATGTTTTTTGTGCGTGCTTTAAGAATTTGAGATGAACAAAAATGCATTTGTTTTATTCCATTTGAGCAAAAGGAAATTAATTTGTTCTGTTTTCGCAAAACGTAATTAAGATGTACGCAATACAACTAGCAAAGCAGCTATTCCCCTCCATGTAGGCCTCAGTCATGGACAGCCCCTACACACGAGTTAAAATCTGCCGTATTAAGACAAGAATCCATGATAATTTCTATACAAACGTCTTTAAGCAATCAGAACTTGAGGTAACGGCAAATTTAAGATCTAAAACTAATCGTTGCTTAACTGTACGCGAGACTTTACCACTAAAGTGCTTAATCCACACGAGAGAAATTAAAAACAATGCCAATTTCCATCCTATTTCGCGACTAGATCCCGTTTATATCATCGTCGAATACCTTGCCAAGGGTGACCTCAAGAAAGTCTTGTTGGGGTACCGAGACAAGGACCAAGGTGGAGGTTATTCCAACCCAACCAGCTTGAGCAAATCTCTGTCTCAGACCTTAGTCAAATTTGCCAGGGATGTAGCAAACGGAATGGCCTTCTTGTCATCACAAAAGGTAACATATTCGTTCAAAACAAAGCCAGATATATTTTCATGTCTAAAACAACTTAACGGGCAATGTATATTTATATGCACTTTGTATGTTTTTTTTCTTTTGAGCCCCGTTCAGCCTGAATTTTAACGTCTGTTGTGCCTTTTCAAAGTCATTTCGATGCCTGTTAATTTTTTTTGTCAAGCCTTGAAATTGCATTTTCAAGGCCAATTATGTTATCTCAAGCTGTAAACGCTATACTTCTACACTAAAAATGCCAGATTTTGTATGTTTTGCTGCAGCAGAGTTTTTTAGTTGGTGATTAGTCGTTTCATGTAAAGTGCAAATTGAGCGATTGAATCACTGAGGAAATCTGTGTCACATTATAAATACAGTGAGCAAATGTTGACACAATTTTAACATCAATCCCTCTCAATTCTGATGAAAGGGATGCAATTTTGTAATCTCATAGAGATTACACTGCTATTTTTCACGCAATTTCTGAAAAAAATTCTCTAAAAAAGACTCCCAAGGAAAGCACATTAACGTTTAATTTACCGTTGTCAACCCAGGGAAGTTTCGTTTGAGACACATTCTTATTTAGGCGAAAATGGGCTTCGCTTTCCATTTGCCATTCAGTGCGTGCATCGTGACCTAGCTGCCCGTAACGTGCTGGTGGGCGAGGACTTGGTCTGTAAAGTGTCTGACTTTGGAATGGCCCGTGATGTCATGAACATCCGCATCTACCAACGAGAATCGCAGGTACTCCACGAAAATCACACTTTTCTTGACGATGTTCTAATGTAACTCGTTTCCTTGGAAACTAAAAAGTGCCTCCGATTTTTTTTCGATTTGTGTATCACATCAGTATACAATGAAAAATTTCTACTCAAAAATCCAACTGAGAAACTAAAATTATATGATTTTGCTTAAAAATAATTACCACATTCGTTTTAGGGTCCAATCCCCATGCGGTGGATGGCATTGGAATCCCTACTTGATGACGTGTACACAACAGAGAGTGACGTATGGTCTTTTGGGGTTCTGCTATGGGAGATCGTTACACTTGGTGAGTGAAAAGTTAACTTCCAAATTTTACGCTGAACAGTTTTCTGGACTTCCTTTTCGATGAAAATAACAACGTAACACTGACTAGGGTCATGAGTTTTATGAACAAGAATGGTAAATATTAGCAATATAGTAATCTCTCTTATTTGGGAAAGGTGCCAGACCGTATCCGATGATGAAAGCCAAGACGATGGTGAGCCAACTGCAGCAGGGCTATCGTATGCCCAAACCCCAGCACTGCAAGAAAGAGCTGTAAGTATCTTTGTCATTGGCATAAAGAAGTCCCGCAGAGACCCGGTCTGCTCGAAACTTGTGTAATGTATGCTGGTGACAACTTTTGGTCCACTGGTTCATGCTGATTGGCCAAAGCGTTAAACTGGCATCTAAGATTGACTAATCCAATTGGACACGATATCTGCGGTGGTACCGCATTCAAACGAACATTCTTCAGTTTGACGCGCGCGTGCATTTGACGAATCGAAGCACCACATTGGTCGAAGAGGAATGTACTCGCGCGTACCACCTGTCCGTACTCCTTAAACCACAGCAGTAATGAATTTTCATTCTGGTTATTGAAGTACATTAAACGACAACAAAAATGTTAAGTGCATTAACTTTCTGTGGAACGCTGCTCCCTCAGTGAAAAAAATGCTATAGGCTCACTTGCTGTCTCCTTTGTATGTCCTTACATAACTATTTGCACACAAGAACAAGTATAGGCTAGATGTAATATTATGCCCCATTCATAGGTCCTACCTTGAAGTGTAGTTACGGTTATTCTGTAAATATGACGCCTTCGAGATTAAATAGTCTAAGAACAAGAAATGTGGAAAACGCCTGTTGAAAAGAGGACTTCTTTAAGTGCAATTTACAGAATGCTAGTGTTGTGTATTTGTAAACTAATAATCTTTCAATACTGTTTCAGGTACGCCATGATGTGCAGCTGCTGGCAGAAGATTCCTCAGGACCGACCTACCTTCCAGAGTCTCTACCAACAACTGAATGACATGCTGTCAGAAGACAAGGTTAGCAACGGTTATGTTGGTAACTAAACTAAGGAACATGCTTGGAGAAAAGGGTGGATTGAAAAGACATCAAAGATATGGTACTTAAAGAAGACGGGATATGCTTGGTATTTGGCAGACTTTGTCTCCAGTAACTGTCAGGAAACTTTATTTCTAAAAAGAGAATGTTTAGTGCTTGTTTTTGTTTTTTAAGCTCGTGCACATCATTCAAACTGTAGAGAGCCGACGTTATTGGACAACAGAGTGATATCAAGTATTTTGGTGACGTAATTTTCATATGCATCTCCTCTTTTGTGTAAACAGGACTACATCACTTTTAACAAGCTGGATGAAAGCATCTACGAAGTGACGGTGATCCATGCCAGCAACGAGAAACTGTAAAACTCGACAGTCATTATCTGTGCAAAAATCGGTCTTTCACAGGTTAAATAAAGCATTGTCTGTCGCTTTTAACATCCTTGTTGAGATGATTACTTTGCCTAGCTTGCTTACTCGTGTGTCAGGGGCGTTTCAAAGATGTTTTCTAGAGTGGTTTTGAAATATATTCACGCAGACAGGGGTATTGTTGCCGTTGTTGAGGCCATAATCGCTTTCTTCGTCCTGAACTCTTAGAACACGGAAAATGAGAACCCTACAGGGTTTATGCTTTTAGGGGTACTTGCAGCCTTTAGACGGACGCCGCTAAAAATGCAATGAATGCAATGAAAAGGGTTGGGGATTGACTCTTCGTCTGCACCTCTATGTTTAACTTCTGTTTGAACACTTATCACTGTATAATGTGACGATCAATTCTCCTTAGATAATTATGTTTCACACACTATAGCCAGGAAGAAGTATCAGATTAAAGAACCCGTTTAAAGGAATCCACGCACTAAGGACAAAACAGATTTTGCACCTTTAAAACATATTTTACACCATTCGCAGTTTTATTCTTCACGGTAAGCCGTTGATGTACTGGTAGTTAATTAGGCTAATTTACTGCTCCATTAGCTGACGCAAAATGCAACATCTCTCAGGCATTAATTCAGTTGTTTTATCGTATATTCCATTAATGTGTCTGAACGCGTACTTGACCAAGCATCAAAACCCATAGGTTTTGGAAAAACCGGATGTGTTTAGTCCACTGTAGTCAGCTTTCATGAGTAATACGTGTCTTTGAAGATCAGAAAGTAGAAACCTCACAAAAATTGTGTGTAAATTGCACTACACTGTTATTTGTGTTGTTTAAATTAAAAAGTTTCAGAGCTACGTAAAAGAGAGGCCCACTTTTCTCCTCATATAGACAACGCGTTTGTACTGATTGTCCCATCCAGTAATAAGATTCTTACAGACACACATATACAAGGAAGACTTTCAATTTATTTGGGTAGAATCGGACACAAACAATGCCTCGGAAGCGTAGCCATATAAAGAGAGATTTTTCGGGTCTGTGAATGGGCTTTGCCCAAACAATGAAGGTCGCTTTAATTTTGGACAATCGTTCGGGGGGATTCCGCCCCAAGAACTTGGCCCTCCAATGCTTGAAGTTGCTTCGGTTTTGTCCAAATGCACTCCATATTAGGATAAAACTAAAGTTTCAATTCAATCTGATCTACTATTGTCTCGATATTGTCATTTGAAGTTAATGGCAATGCGCGCTGGCCTGCTGGCGTCGAGCACGACAGTGGGGAAATTACATGCTTTTTGCTGACGTGTCGAAACAATGGGTGCTGCGCGAGAATGGTGTGTTTAGTTTTTTTTTAAGAAGTTTTGTTAAATTGACCTCGAAGAATAATTAGTTAAACACTCTTAAAGGCTCAGCTTGTAAAATTCGGGGACTAGTTCTTTTGTTGCTCTGTTATGGTTAGCTGTACGGGTGAAAGATTGATCTAATGACTTCTGCTTTTATCTTCTCAAAACGCTGTCAGCATTTTCAAGAATCCTTACTCCAAAGAAACTTAGTATTACTGCTTTTCAAAGCTAGCCATAAACAAGAAACTATAAAGAAAAAAATCCTTGCTTGATACGCCACTGTGATTGATCAATCTACTCTTTAATAACGTCGCGATGCAAGGGCCAGGTACGTAAAATCACATGACCAGGAGAAACGAGAGAACAAGTTACGAAGGAGGGGATTACACAATCGGCAACAATGCCGTTCTTTTAATTTTGAACTGTAAGCTGAAGGAACGGTAATGTGCTCGTTATCCATTCGTTCATGTAAATGTATGATTATCAGTCATGGGACAAATGGCCCGAATAGTAAATCGGCCATGCTGAACTGAAAGCTAAGCTGACTCTTATAATTTTGGGAACCTGAGAATAAAAATCAAAACAATACGTAAGGGTTCCCTACAAATTAGTGTCATTTAATTGGATTAATAATATAAAACCTGCGTTTTAGTTGCATCAAAATGATTTAAACCTAACTTACAAAACATGAATTGAGGCATGGAACTCAAAATAGTTTGGCACCAACCTAGGAATAGAAAAGACACTGGAAACATAAGCTTTTGGTTCCCTGTGAATAAGGTTTATCTCTCGCGTTATGTCTTAGTATCGCACAATACATTGTGACAATAAGATACATTTTGTGAAATTTATACAATGGACCTCAGATCACCGAGTTTTCACTTGGGTTTTGCATGGTTGCCATAAAAAATATGGGCTTAACAATATCCACTCTATTTGTGATAAATTTTCCGTACATTTCATTCTTGCGGTATATTTGGAGTTCTACAACCCTGTTATGTTTTCAGTGCTGGTTACAATATACAAACACTATTAACCTTTTACATTATTAACCTTTTGCACTCATAAATTTTCGAAAACTGCATATGGGTCATGACGCATGAGAAAATTGCCTTTATGCCCGTGTTGCACTGTACTGTGTACAACAACGTGTGAACATAGTCTTGGCAACTCCTTTCACACCATAACAACGCAGGAAGCATGAATTGCACAGGGACAAGGTTCACTGGAACTCCATTGAACCAAAAATATCTGCTTTTTACTTCCTTGTTGAACGGATTTTATGCTTTTGTGCATTGAAGTCGGGATTGCACTTTGCAGTAGAATTAAAATGGTGGCTAGGGCAGATGTTCAGTGCACTCAAATAGCAGCCGTGTACTAGGAAGCAAGGAACTTGAAGAACCACTTTGCCCAGGTAGGTGCTTGTGAAGCGGACATGGCATCACCGTATGACTTGATTTATCAATTATGGCAATAATTTTATGTTACACGTCTTGGTTAAATTGTAACAATGAATTTTGTATAAACATTGCTGAATACTGAACTGTTCTTGGATAAAATGGCGAAATTTTGTAAGATTTCTAAGAAAATCGTTACTCTATTGCTAAAAGTGAGTATGCCTGCATTATATTCAAATGGTTATACAACCTGAGACGACGGCACCAACGAGCATACATCCCGTAACATCGCCGATGATGACAACAGGTAAAATATTACGTAATGTCCTTCAGATGTAGAAGTTGCAGTACGTAGTGGGTTAAAATTTGCTGCACTGAGTTCGCAAATTTGAATTTATAGGTATTGCCATGGGTATGGTTCTGATTCCATCAAAGTACGTTTCTTCCTATATCACAGCATTGTATTTTTGTTTTGAACAACGCCGCATGGATTTAACCCTTTAAACAAACAGAACAGTATGGACGACAACGCGTAACGGTTCACACGTACGCCCAATAGTTTTGTAGAATGTCACAAAATCTACTGAATGACTATTTCTGTGTTTGTGTTTGCCAGAGCTATGGCTTTGCACTGTGAAAGGCGGGCGCTCGCCAACCAAAGTTAGAAAATAAAGATAAAGTATTTTTTTAAGTTCGTTCAGATTTAGGGTGTGCACATTTGCCACTGAAGAACTTGGAGTAGAGAACCCAGTCGCTTTAGGTTAGTCTGGGCTTGCTGGGTATTGCTGAGTATAACAACTGATGATTTGGAGTTAGTTTGGGCATTATCACTGTGTAATCCAGGGAGTGAGAGTTGGCTGAATGCAACCTCAGAACCACAATAAGGATAAGCATTATCTAACTTCTCAGTGACATCAAATGCTGTTGAAATTTTACGGTGATTTTGACGACTTGTGTTAACTTACCAGCAGACATTTCTGATAATTTTTTGGGGGGGCAAGGTATGGCGTCACAAGTTATAAGAGTGTTTGAAATATCAATATCTTGATCTGTAACAGAGTTTAATATTATGATAACGTCTTGCACCTCACAGTTGCCAACCCTTCCATTGGTGCAGTTGTTGGAGCAGTGGTGGCGGCCTTCATTCTTGGAGGCATCATCTGCGGATTGATCATTTTCTGTCTGATGAGGAAGCGAAATGAACAACATAGACGCGTCCGCGGACAGCCAAAAAATGCAAGAGATGATGAGTAAGATATTGATCTGCTCTTGTGCACCCTCTTTTGTCTCACCCCGGCGTAGTTTGCGTTGCACTTTGCTGTTAGACAGAGCCATTGCATTACTTGAGGGTGTGCCACTATGAGGCTTCTTGGAGACATTTGTGAAAGATCTTGCTTGTAAATATAAAAGAATCAAAGTAAGAAAGCTTGAGCTAACGGGCTGCAGATCTTGGGCCTGACTGTTTTTTTTAATTTGCAGAGGCTACAGCATGCCTGACCGTCAACACAACACTGAGTCACACAGATTATGGACTGACCTGGATGTTACCTCAGACGATCGGCATAATGGCAAGTGATTTGAAATGTTAGAAAGGATTTCAGTATATCTGCTGTTTTGTATGAGGAAAATTGTCATCCTAAATTAGCTAGCAATGGTAACAGATTTCATTGCTGTGAAGTTTCAAATTGTTTGTCTTACAAATTTTACAGTCAACGTAAAAGCGTGCAATCGCTCTATGTGACAATTAAAAAGTGATTGGTTTTCAGTATTTTGCGACGAATGAAGTAGAGTGTGTTGTTCCATAGACACTGTCTCTGGATGAATCTATCGTTTTGATTGCATGGATAGAAATTATCCATTAGAGTTTATAATATTCCAGTGATTCTGTCAGATATTACTTTCTTGTGAAAACAATTTCAAGCTGAGCCATTTTTTTGTGCAAATGGTCCACGAAGTTATGAGACATCACTTACTTAAGAAAGACTTGTTTCAATTTCATGCATGCTCTAATAAGTCTCGTCCCTTGCATTTCTAGCTGTGGTTTACGAAAGTATTCAGGACGACAGTGCTGCAGCCCGCCCCACGTCGACAACGATGTATGGCAATGTAGGCCCCGATCTCTCATTCTCGCGAGATCTCTTGGATATTGAAATGGAACTTGGGCAAGGTGCTTTCGGTAAAGTCCTTCTTGGTACGGCCCTTGGGATCGAGGAAGCTGGGAAGCGGACCAAGGTTGTCATGAAAACCGTCAAAGGTAAAAAAAGAATAATACTTAACAAAACTGCATCAGTTCATGTTCTGTGCTGAAATTAACAGTCGTTTCACTTTTCTCGGTTTATTTTTACATTTTCTATTTTGGTTGATCGGGTAAATAAATCACAGACAGATTAGTATTGGCGGTCGGATTTCAATTTTAAGTTATCAAGTTATAATTGATATGCTAGGTAACCAAAGTTTACTGTTTCTTTTGATCTGAAATTTCAGAAATGAAAATTTCCTCAGGAACTATCGCAACTCAAACAATAAATGTAAACAGCCAATCACCGGACTGATTTTCGTGCAATTTATCTAATTACAACAGAAATTTACAATCAAAAATTTCATTTGTACTTGTTTATAGAGGGTGCTGACGGACAGGCCAAGATGGAGCTACTGTCCGAGTTGAAGTTAATGAAGACAGTTGGTTCTCATCCCAATGTTGTCAAGCTGCTGGGGCACTGTACAGAATCAGGTTACATACAACATTTATCACTTTGTTGTCTGTGAGGCCATAAATAGAGTACACAGGTGTAAAGTGCTGACTTTTTCGACCCCAGCTGCTCCCGCACGTATGGGGCATGCAGTGGCTCCAACCCACCTACCCATACGCATGCCCCTTTGACTTAGGAGAATGGTGGTGCTGGCAATGGTAAGATCCAAATGGCGAGGGTTATTATAGAGAATGTTTTTTGTGCGTGTTCTAAGAATTTGGGATGAACAAAAATGCATTTGTTTTATTCCATTTGAGCTAGAGGAAATTAATTTGTTCTGTTTTCGTGAAACGTATTTAAGATGTACGTAATACAACTGGCAAAGCAGCTATTCCCCTCCATGTAGGCCTCCGTCATGGACAACCCCTACACACGACACGAGTTAAAATCTGCTGTATTAAGACAAGAGTCCCTTGCAATTTCTATACAAACATGTTTTAGCAATCAGAACTTGAGGTAACGGCAAATTTAAGATCTAAAACTAATCGTTGCTTAACTGTACACGAGACTTTACCACTAAAGTGCTTAATCCACACGAGAGAAATTAAAAACAATGCCAATTTCCGTCCTCTTTTGCGACTAGATCCCGTTTATATCATCGTCGAATACCTTGCCAAGGGTGACCTCAAGAAAGTCTTGTTGGGGTACCGAGAAAAGGACCAAGGTGGTGGTTACTCCAACCCAACCAGCTTGAGCAAATCTCTGTCTCAGATCTTGGTCAAATTTGCCAGGGATGTAGCAAACGGAATGGCCTTCTTGTCATCACAAAAGGTAATGTGTTCGTTCAAAACAAAGCCAGATATATTTTCATGTCTAAAACAACTTAACGGGCAATGTATATTTAAATGCACTTTGTGTGTTTTTTCTTTTGAGCCCCGTTCAGCCTGAATTTTAACGTCTGTTGTGCCTTTTCAAAGTCATTTCGATGCCTGTTAAATTTTTTTGTCAAGCCTTGAAATTGCATTTTCAAGGCCAATTATGTTATCTAAAGCTGTAAAAGCTATACTTCTACACTAAAAATGCCAGATTTTGTATGTTTTGCTGCAGCAGAGTCTTTTAGTAGGTGATTAGTCGTTTCATGTAAAGTGCAAATTGAGCGATTCAATCACTGAGGAAATCTGTGTCACATTATAAATACAGTGAGCAAATGTTGACACAATTTTAACACCAATCCCTCTCAATTCTGATGAAAGGGATGCAATTTTGTAATCTCATAGAGATTACACTGCTATTTTTCACACAATTTCTGCAACAATTCTCTAAAAAAGACTCCCAAGGAAAGCACATTAACGTTTAATTTACCGTTGTCAACCCAGGGAAGTTTCGTTTGAGACACATTCTTATTTAGGCGAAAATGGGCTTCGCTTTCCATTTGCCATTCAGTGCGTGCATCGTGACCTGGCTGCCCGTAATGTGCTGGTGGGCGAGGACTTGGTCTGTAAGGTGTCTGACTTTGGAATGGCCCGTGATGTCATGAACATCCGCATCTACCAACGAGAATCACAGGTACTCCACGAAAACCACACTTTTCTTGACGATGGTCTAATGTAACTCGTTTCCTTGGAAACTAAAAAGTGCCTCCGATTTTTTTTCGATTTGTGTATCACATCAGTATACAATGAAAAATTTCTACTCAAAAATCCAACTGAGAAACTAAAATTATATGATTTTGCTTAAAAATAATTACCACATTCGTTTTAGGGTCCAATCCCCATGCGGTGGATGGCATTGGAATCCCTACTTGATGACGTGTACACAACAGAGAGTGACGTATGGTCTTTTGGGGTTCTGCTATGGGAGATCGTTACACTTGGTGAGTGAAAAGTTAACTTCCAAAGTTTACGTTGAACAGTTTTCTGGACTTCCTTTTCGATGAAAATAACAACGTAACACTGACTAAGGTCATGAGTTTTATGAACAAGAATGGTAAATATTAGCAATATAGTAATCTCTCTTATGTGGGAAAGGTGCCAGACCGTATCCGATGATGAAAGCCAAGACGATGGTGAGCCAACTGCAGCAGGGCTATCGTATGCCCAAACCCCAGCACTGCAAGAAAGAGCTGTAAGTATCTTCGTCATTGGCATAAAGAAGTCCCGCAGAGACCCGGTCTGCTCGAAACTTGTATAATGTATGCTGGTGACAACTGTTGGTCCACTGGTTCGTGCTGATTGGCCGAAAAGTTAAACTGACATCAAAGATTGACTAATCCGACTGGACACGATAACTGCGGTGGTACCGTATCCAAACGGACATTCTTCAGTTTGACGCGCGCGTGCATTTTGGCGAATCGAAAAACCACAGTGTGTGCGTTCGATTATGTTCCCTGAACACACCAGTGTTACACGCAAGGGAAGCCTCGAAATGAGGGTGCAGTGCAATCGCCAAGGCATTCTGGGAAAAAAGTCAAGTCACCGCCACGTTCCATCATGTACGTCCATGCACTAACAGTCCATCCGTGACGTCATTACACTCGGGCAGCCTCCAGAGACCCGCTCGCCAGCCGGGGTAGTAGTGGCAGACACGAGGGCAGGCACGAGGATCACGTAGTGGCTAAACGAACGCTATCGTGTAAGTCTGACTTACACGTGTAAGCTAATCGAAAGTACCCATTGATCGAAGAGGAATGTAACTCGCGCGTACCACCTGCCCGTACTCCTTGTGCCACAGCAGTAATGAATTTTCATTCTGGTTATTGAAGTACATTAAACGACAACAACAATGTTATGTGCATTAACTTTCTGTGGAACAGTGCCTCCCTTCAGTGAAAAAAAGTGCTACAGGCTCACTTGCTGTCTCATTCCTATGCCCTTACACAACTGTTTGCACACAAGAACAAGTATAGGCTAGATGTAATATTATGCCCCATTCATAGGTCCTACCTTGAAGTGTAGTTACGGTTATCCTGTAAATATGACGCCTTCGAGATTAAATAGTCTAAGAACAAGAAATGTGGAAAACGCCTGTTGAAAAGAGGACTTCTTTAAGTGCAATTCACAGAATG
Source organism: Acanthaster planci (assembly GCF_054643075.1). Lineage (NCBI taxonomy): Eukaryota > Metazoa > Echinodermata > Asteroidea > Valvatida > Acanthasteridae > Acanthaster > Acanthaster planci. The sequence continues at coordinate 17,336,632 of NC_141786.1, read as the reverse complement.
TAAGTGTTGTGCATTTGTAAACTTATAAACTTTCAATAATACTGTTTCAGGTACGCCATGATGTGCAGGTGTTGGCAGAGGATTCCTCAGGACCGACCTGCCTTCCAGAGTCTCTACCAACAACTTAATGACATGCTGTCAGAAGACAAGGTTAGCAACGGTTATGTTGATAACTAAACTAAGGAAGACGCTTGGAGAAAAGGGTGGATTGAAAAGACATAAAAGATATGGGTACTTAAAGAAGACGGGATATGCTTGGTATTTGGCAAACTTTGTCTCCAGTAACTGTCAGGAAACTTTATAACTAAAAAGAGAATGTTTAGTGCTTGTTTTTGTTTTTTTAAGCTCGTGCACATCATTCAAACTGAAGAGAGCCGACGTTATTGGACAACAGAGTGATATCAAGTATTTTGCTGACGTAATTTTCATATGCATCTCCTCTTTTGTGTAAACAGGACTACATCAATTTTAACAAGCTGAATGAAAGCATCTACGAAGTGACGGTGATCCACGCCAGCAACGAGAAACTGTAAAACTCGACAGTCATTATCTGTGCAAAAATCGGTTTTTCACAAGTTAAATAAAGCATTGTCTGTCGCTTTTAACATCCTTGTTGAGATGATTACTTTGCCTAGCTTGCTTACTCGTGTGTCAGGGGCGTTTCAAAGATGTTTTCTAGAGTGGTTTTTGAAATATATTCACGCAGACAGGGGTATTGTGCCGTTGTTGAGGCCATAATCGCTTTCTTCGTCCTGAACTCTTAGAACACGGAAAATGAGAACCCTACAGGGTTTATGCTTTTAGGGGTACTTGCAGCCTTTAGACGGACGCCGCTAAAAATGCAATGAATGCAATGAAAAGGGTTGGGGATTGACTCTTCGTCTGCACCTCTATGTTTAACTTCTGTTTGAACACTTATCACTGTATAATGTGACGATCAATTCTCCTTAGATAATTATGTTTCACACACTATAGCCAGGAAGAAGTATCAGATTAAAGAACCCGTTTAAAGGAATCCACGCACTAAGGACAAAACAGATTCTGTACTTGTAAAACATATTTTACACCATCCGCAGTTTTATTCTTCGCGGTAAGCCGTTGATGTACTGGTAGTTAATTAGGCTAATTTACTGCTCCATTAGCTGACGCAAAATGCAACATCTCTCAGGCATTAATTCAGTTGTTTTATCGTATATTCCATTAATGTGTCTGAACGCGTACTTGACCAAGCATCAAAACCCATAGGTTTTGGAAAAACCGGATGTGTTTAGTCCACTGTAGTCAGCTTTCATGAGTAATACGTGTCTTTGAAGATCAGAAAGTAGAGACCTCACAAAAATTGTTTGTAAATTGCACTACACTGTTATTTGTGTTGTTTTAATTAAAAAGTTTCAGAGCTACGTAAAAGAGAGGCCCACTTTTCTCCTCATATAGACAACGCGTTTGTACTGATTGTCCCATCCAGTAATAAGATTCTTACAGCCACACATTTACAAGGAAGACTTTCAATTTATTTGGGTAGAATCGGACACAAACAATGCCTCGCAAGCGTAGCCATATGAAGAGAGATTTTTCGGGTCTGTGAATGGGCTTTGCCTAAACCGCCTCTTTGTGCAAGTTTTTTTTTTATAGGTCGCTTTTGGACAATCGTTTGGGGGGGGTTCCGCCCAAAGAACTTGGCCCTCCAATGCTTGAAGTAGCTTCGGTTTTGTCCAAATGCACTCCATATTAGGATAAAACTAAAGTTTCAATTCAATCTGATCTACTATTGTCGCGATTTTGTCATTTGAAGTTAATGGCAATGCGCGCTGGCCTGCTGGCGTCGAGCACGACAGTGGGGAAATTACATGCTTTTTGCAAACGTGTCGAAACAATGGACGCTGTGCGAGAATGGTGTGTTTATTTATTTTTTTTTACAGAAGTTTTGTTAAATTGACCTCTAAGAATAATTTTTTAAACACTCTTAAAGGCTCAGCTTGCAGAATTCGGGGACTGGTTCTTTTGTTACTCTTTTAGGGTTAGCTGTACGGGTGAAAGATTGATCTAATGACTTCTGCTTTTATCTTCTCAAAACGCTGTCAGCATTTTCAAGAATCCTAGCCCAAAGAAACTTAGTATTACTGTTTTTCAAAGCTAGCCATAAAAAAGAAACTATAAAGAAAAAAACCTTCCTTCCAAGCTTGATACGCCACTGTGATTGATCAATCTCCTCTTTAATAACGTCGCGATGCAAGGGCCAGGTACGTAAAATCTCATGACCAGGAGAAAAGAGAGAATAAGTTACGACGGAGGGGATTACACAATCGGCAACAATGCCGTTCTTTTAATTTTGAACTGTAAGCTGAAGGAACGTAATGTGCTCATTATCCATTCGTTCATGTGAATGTATGATTATCAGTCATGGGACAACTGGTCCGATTGGCAAATCGGCCATGCTGAACTGAAAGCGAAGCTGACTTTTCTAATTTTGGGAATCTGAGAATAAAAATCAAAACAATACGTAAGGGTTCACTATAAATTAGTGTCATTTATTCGGATTAATAATATAACACCTGTGTTTTTATTGCATCAAAATGATTTAAGCCTAACTTACAAAACATTTATTGAGGCATGGAACTCAAAATAGGTTGGCACCAACCTAGGAATAGAAAAGACACTGGAAACATAATCAAAAGGCCTCACTGTGAATAAGGTATATTCTCTCGCATTATGTCTTAGTATCGCACTTACATTGTGACAGTAAGATCCATTTTGTGAAATTTATGCAATGGACCTTACAGCACCGAGTTTTCACTTGGGTTTTGCATGGTTGAGATAAAAAAAATGGGCATAACAATATCCACTCCATTTGTGATTAATTTCCCCTACATTTCATTCTTGCGCTCTAATTTGGAGTTCTACAACCCTGTTATATTTTCAGTGCGAACACTATTAAACTTTAACATTATTAACCTTTTGCACTCAAAAAGCTCGGCTTTCCGAAAACTGCATATGGGTCATGACGCATGAGAAAATTGCCTTTATGCCCGTGGTGCACTGTGTACATCATCGTGTGAACATACTCTTGGCATCTCCTTTCACACCATAACAACGCAGGAAGCATGAATTGCACAGGGACAAGGTTCACTGGAACTCTATTGAACCAAAAATATCTGCTTTTTACTTCCTTGTTGAACGGATTTTATGCTTTTGTGCATTGAAGTCGGGATTGCACTTTGCAGTAGAATTAAAATGGTGGCTAGGGCAGATGTTCAGTGCACTCAAATAGACAGCCGTGTACTAAATAGCGAAGAAGGAAGTGTGCCGTCGACATGGGTCGCGTTGAAACGCAATGGCATAGCATGTGGTTTTCCTTCGTGTTTTCCGGTAGGTTTCACACTAACAATTTAAAGTTATTTCCATTTTTGCAACCAAATTTTAAAAGAGTATAACTGTACAATCGAATATACAAAATTTCCACCTCGACAAAGCACTTCCAACGCATAGAACAAGAATTACCCTCCAGTTCAGCAAGTTTATATTTATTGTCCAAACTGAAAGGCTGACACCTCTTCTTTTAAAAACGAAATAGTAACACAGACTGAAAACTGTCGTTTGGTGCTTGTTACAAGTCCACGTTAGGCGGTTTCGGACGGTTTTATTGCAAGAATTAAACGTGGGATTTTGAAAAGGAATTTCAATTCGAGTGATTTTTACTTTAGTTTGCAAGATTTTTTTCCGCTGTATTGTGAAAGGCAACTGAAACCGAAATTCAACTGAAATTGACCTTAAGCTTTTGGGACAGTTTTGCTCGCTTTAATTTCCCTAAACATATTCAGCGTGCATGCAGTTACTTTGTATAGACCTAACTAGCCTCTATTTAAACTGTTTTGCGTTGGCGGCATCTTGTACATCTAGATGTGCTTCTGCAATTGTGCGAGCACATTTCATGTCAATTTGAAGTGCATTTTCGAGAAGACGATTGTGTTTCTATAGATTATTGTGTGTGTCTTTCAGTTGTGGCGGGTGTTACTGTGCCAAGTGACGTCACAGTTCAGCAGGACGGTACTGCAACTCTCATCTGTCGGCTTGGATCTCCCATTACCGGCTTGGCTCTTTGGCTCGAGGGTGCAACTGCATTTGCTGATAAAGATCAAGTACTTCCCGATGCACCCGCCAAATATTCAAATTTTGAGATTGTCAATGATGATACCTCAATTGGTCAGATGGACCTCCGCATAAACAATGCACAGTATGAAGACAGGGGAACATACACCTGCCAGTTTGGTGGAACTCCTGACGGTTCAGCAACATTGGAGGTACAAGGTCGGTATTTGTTATGGATAGACCTACATGCAGATATTGATGTTGCTTTTCAAAATGAAAGTATACTTAAAGTCAGGCACAACATTGACGGTGCAGCCTTTCGTAAGGAGAAAGATTCTCAGGAGGATGAAATTAAAGAGGACACTCGTTTTTAGAAAAAACTCATCACCCCTGTACCTAACGAATAACCTGGATACGCATTGGGCATTGAACAAGTAATACGGCCCTGTGTTCAGGCAGCTCTATTTTTTGTACAAAACACTCGGTACCTATAGTCTGGATCTATAATCTGACTAGATGTGGAGTGTTATGTTGCGGTACGCAAAGCAAGTCATCAAGCAGATAACTGCCCGGGCCATGGCAAACCTTTGGAGGCTTTTGCCGAAAACATGGACCGAACAATGCCTTTCATGTGCATGAAATTATAAATACCTATCGTGCCTATACTTTCAGAGCTGGTCTTGAATTCTCCTTTGTGGATATAAATCTTCAATTGATAAATATTCATTGATCGGAGTTTCTGTCTTTCAGTTCCCGCCACTAGTCTGACCATAGCAGTAAACGGAACCGCACAATCTCCTGATGCCACAGTGATAGTGACAGCAGGCACATCAGTCACCCTCGTCTGTACATCGCTGGGAGCCAAACCAAAGGTGACCCTAGACTGGTTCAAAGGCAGCCAACCTCTCGGTCCAGACACTGAAACGATACCATCAGGTGGCGAGGCAACAGACACACAGAGTACAATCGACTCATTCATTCCAACGAGAGCTGATGATCAGAGGCGTATAGAATGTCGGACAGTTGGACACATCAGTTCACAGTCCCAATATGTATTGTTAAATGTGTACTGTAAGTGACTTTGTTCATCTCTTTTCAAGAGGAATTTTCCGTCGGGGAGATGTTAATCTTTAAGCGGGTTTTGCCCTTAAACCGACCAACATTTTTTAACACTGTATACTCAGTCTGTGCTAGTAAGCAGGAGGTCCTGGGTTCGAGCCCCTCCCGAGTAGGCCTGAAGCTTGTGGTTTGTTTCACAAGCACTGAGTATACAGTTTTAATTAATATAATTTATGTTGGATTAAGGGCAAAACCTGAGATTAAAATTCATTCATCCCCTTTTGTCGGATTCTGTTACACAGGTTTCCGTCATATATTCAACTTTCGTTTGAATCTTCTCTTGTCAAGCATTCATTGAATATGCATGTAATTATCCGTCCAAAATGTGTCACGAAAACATTTCTACTTGTTTTGCAACACCATTCATCTAAAACCTTGCACCTTTCTATGCGCTATCAGGTGATCATTTCCTCACGTAGAAATCGGAATACAAGCTCGTCTATTTTCCTAGCAGATGCACCGGTTGTCACAGTGGACTACAGTGGCAGTGAGATAACTTGCTCATCAGATGCCAACCCAGTGGCGACGTCTCATAAAATCATTCTGAACAGCACGAGGGTTCTAAAGGCATTTACAAACAGCCCGGGAACCGAGACGTTCATTGCGGAAGACGGCTGTGCTGTCATCAGCTGCAACGCCACAAACTCAGTTGGGACTGGAACAGCCACAGTTTTTGAAGAAATATGTCCAGGTAGTGACAACTACTGTATTACGGTATTGTTAAATTTTAGGAATATAAAGTTACACGAGGATCTCACTATTTCAAAACAATGGTTCTGGCTGTGGTTTACGCTGATCTCCGTATGACCTGCACCTATTAAACAGCATACTTGGTACCGGAACCAGCGACAACAGATCACACAGAACCACAACCAGCGTCGACGGCTGCTGGACAGACTACAGATTCCCAACTGATTCCAGGTAATTTATCCTCAAGAGTCAGTTAGCTTTCTAATGACTCATAAAGTTAGTGATTGATCTTAGGGATAGCTTGCTTAGCTGCCTGTTTTGTCATTGTGTCAGGTAGTCTTTCTCTGATTCTCTCTCTTCCTCTTGGAATTCCTTTGGAAATTTTTTTAGGGGGGCTAGAGGGTTAGAAATTTATGGGGGGGGCAACTTCATATAGATGTAGCCATTGTTGAATCCATGCTATCACATTTTTCTGTCCCCAACGCAAAACAGTGACCTATACAGGGTTTATTCTTTGTATGGGGTCTTTCAACCTTTGAGCTGGGCCCCAAAAAAGCGCAATGAGCAAGTTGTCTTTTACCCTTACCTGGAGATCCCCTCCTAATGGATAGGCAAGAAAATGACAATGGTCTTTCCCCTAGCTCGTGATAAGTACGCACTGGCTGTGAAACCCTACCTCTTTGCATGCGTTTTATAGACGCCCGTAAAAAGGAAGGGGATGGATGACCCCAATAAAAATATCTGACAAACTAGATAGCAGCATTAAATACTACTGGCATTTCTCCATCTTCAGACGTAGGTGCCATAGTTGGGGTGGTAGTGGCAGTTATTATCCTTGTTGGAGTTGCTGCTGTTGTGGCTGCATTACTATGGAGACGTTGTCATAGACAGGAGCGGAGGCATCCACAGCAAAAAAAGGGACAAGATGGCAGGTAAGGCTCCAGGAAAGGAACACACCGCATGCATGTTGAACGTGGCGTAGGATACACATTGTAATACCGAAAATGGACTAACGAGAAAAATTTCATGGCTGGATTTCATTCGTCTAAACTGGATGATTAGAATTACATTCCTAAGCCTGGTCACCTAAATGCCTTAGTACGTGTCATATTTGCAAAAAGTTGCATTCTGTCCATACATGATGATTAGCAATTCAGGAGGTTTATCCATAGAGCTATCAAAGTGTTTCAGGTGATGTAAAGATATTGTCAGTGGCGTATCCATTTTTTTGGGGGGGAGGGAAATTCCAAAGCAACTGCACTCTCGGGCTCATTAAACATGATGGTGGGGAAGAAAACAACATGGCTTGTTTATTTGATAAACAAAAATACCGCTTAATTTCTTTCCTTCCCAACTATGAAGTAATTTGCAGAAAAAAGGAGAAAAGAATAAATTTTAAAAAAAATCTAACGGTGGAGGTGGGGTGGGGGGAGGTTCCCCTGCCACCTGGATACACAACTGCATGTAAATCAAAATAACATGCCACTTACCATTAAAATGAATACGAACATGAATTCAATTGATTTCAAACTCACATCAGCAATGACTACAAGTCTTCAATTACAGAGGTGCCAAGGTAGAATTAAAGGAAGATTTACGTCCGCAGGGCACAGACCGAATCACTGCAGGACAAACTCAACCCGATCCATACGGTGAGTATGTATTACATTGCTTGTAATAGTGTGAAAAAAACCCTCGGAAACGAGGTGGGGAGTCAGAAAGGAAAGCCAAAGATATAAATGAGCTTGAAATTCGCTTAGATGTACAATGAGTTCATAAAACAGATTTTGTAAACCTAAGCGAATGCTGTCAATTTGCCAAGACTATTAGAAAATCGCACCGAATCTTTGCATGCTTCTGTTAGCCTCTTCATTTTTAACGCCCAACATTTTTACTTCAAAAATTTGAAACATTTTTCTTTTCTCAGAAATTCCCCTGAACCCAGTAGCCACAAGTGTGGTTTACGAATGTGTGGCTGACAGAGACGCCCCAGTGCCTGCTGCATCATCGCAGGGAGTAGCGTACGGCAATGTGGGACCCAACCTCTCATTCTCGCGAGATCTCGTGGGGATCGAGAAGGAACTGGGACGTGGTGCGTTTGGGAAGGTGCTGCTTGGTACAGCTCGTGGAATCGAACAGGCCGGGAAAGTCTCAAAAGTTGCCGTCAAGACACTCAAAGGTGTGTTGACTATTATGTAGGAGCTATTTTGCAAATTTCTGTTAGCAAGAAGCACATAATGGTCAATTATTGATCAGTTACTGATTGGAATGAGCATCGGCGGATGGTTCAGGGCTAAACACCCATCAGTCAGAAGCTAGGTTGTTGGCCTGGGTTTCTAAAGACAAAGGGAAACACGAAACGATTAAACAAAATATGTAAACAAACTCCTTAATGAGTTATTCCTTGTACGGCTGTAGAGGGTGCTGACAGGCAGGCAAGGATGGAGCTTTTGGCCGAGCTGGATCTCATGAAAAAAGTTGGTTCTCATCCAAACGTCGTCAAGCTACTGGGATGTTGCATCGAAAAAGGTACCAAGACGTGAAATGGCTTATGGTCAGAAAAAAAAATCTTGTGCACAGTGGTAGACACTCTCTGGCAAGAATTATGCATTTTGAAAAGAAACAACCAAGCTGGCGAAATCATCACACAGGAAACTCGTGGAGTAAAAATGTCTGTCATATCTGCCTGCCTGTGCTTGTCTTTGCCAGATCCTGTATACATCATAGTGGAGTACCTTGGAAAGGGTGACCTGAAGAACGTCCTGATTGGGTACAGAGGCAAGGACCCTAGTAACCAACCCAGTTTCAGCAAATCTCTGTCTCGGACTTTGCTCAAATTTGCTAGGGACGTGGGGAGCGGCATGGCCTTCATATCCTCACAAAAGGTGACAGAGCCAACCCTTGTTTCTACCTTCAGATGCGACACATGTTCATGTGGAAATGAATAATTGAACAAACAAGCGTCATTTATCCCACAGTGTTTTCATGTCGCTATAGTAGTCAAGATCTCTTTTCGCAATTCTTATCTGCATTATCCTTATGGAAAGAACCAGCTCTGTCGTAGTCTCTGCTCCAGCATCTCTCATCAGGGCACCGACATAGCTCATTTTCTGTCCTCCCCTGGGTTTCGTCCTACAGACGAATACAAGCAGTTGCAGTTGAGCCCATACACCCACACTCAACACAAGTTGAGGAGGCCAAGCTTTTTTTTTAACAAATGGCAGCCTCCTTTTGTAAATGTGAGTTTTCTCTGAGTCACTTAATTCACGAAGCCCTAAATGAACCCACTCACTTCTCTTCAAAATCTGTTGCATTCTGCTCAATTCCCTTTCCTGATAATACCTTTTGAAGAGCCTTTGGTTGTTTTATCAACAACCTTGCCTCAACTGATTCTTCAATCCTCATTCACACCTTGTGTATCATCCATTTATGATCTTGTGCTTCTGCATACCTTCAGTGTGTGCATCGTGACCTGGCTGCCCGTAACGTGCTGGTGGGCGATGACTTGGTCTGTAAGGTGTCTGACTTTGGGCTGGCCCGTGACGTCATGAACATCCGTATCTACCAACGAGAGTCACAGGTATAGATTAGACGTGTGTTTTAGTCAATGAGCAAGTTCTTTGAGGGTTAAAAATGCTTATTACCCTCAAAAGGCATCATTCTTCGGCCGCTCTCGAGTAATTAACAGATGAAGAATAAACGGAATCAGCTGCAAAAGACTGAAGCTATACTGACATTTACTGATTTTTTAACCTATTTTAGCAATCACTTGAAATGACAATAGTTTTGAAATGTCTTCGGAGAGTCTTGCAGAATATGATTATCTAGAATATGGACTTGCAGTGTTTGCAATATTTAGGACAGTAGAATTAAGAAGAATGAAGAATTAAGAGCACAAGTGTCCAATCCCTAGTTACAGTAATAAAAGACATTCCTGCCCTGCGATACAATTATTCTCACAAGTAGATTCAATTGGATTTCTAGGGAGCTCTTCCCATGCGTTGGATGGCTTTGGAGTCTTTGCTTAGTGACGTGTACACAACAGAGAGTGACGTATGGTCTTTCGGGGTTCTCCTGTGGGAGATTATCACTCTTGGTGAGTTCTGGAATGTTGACTAGTTGAGAAGCAGTGTAGGCCCCCTTACTTCTAAACACCATTTAATCCCATTAGGTGGGTCGGGCTACAGATGTTAAGGCATTAGCGACAGCGTTCCAATGGCCACAATTCATCGGTGATGCAGACACGAATCCACAGTGCTGGGTAAAGCTGGAACGTCGCCCTTAGCTTTAGTGAGCTATGAACAAAGTACCTGCTGCTTGATATTTGAAGCAAGATATGGGACGGAGAGAACCCCCACCTTTGTGTTGATCGTTGTTTGATCGGCATCTCAGGAATTCTTTACAGACTTGTAGGGGGATGTGTTAGGTAACAATAGTCTAGAGTGTGTATAGGGATTGGACAGGTAAGGGGGGCTACCCCTCCGTCCCACATCTTGCCTGGTATACTGCTTTAGGCTATCCAGAAATGACACAAGTGACATAGACACACTGGAATCGTTCTTGTATGTGCATAAATATTAGTACATGTATTTGTGTCTTACGTTGCACCTTCTCTTGGAGGCCCCAATATTTGCAGGCCCTCAAATTTTCATATACCCTTTCCACCACGGGTGGGACCAAGAGAGGACGCAGGTTTCTCAGCAGCCTAAGGTCCGTTGGTGGTAATTGAACTTGAATGCTCTTTGGTGGCATTGCTACCAACAAAATGTACACTCCCCACTTCCATGGCTCTTTTCAAACAATGAGGGGGGTGCCTCTGCACAGGCATAGTTACTACCCCGTCCAATGGATAATTCGGTTTAGACCTCAAATGACAAGGCAACATGTCGAAATATGTAGGTAGTAAAGTGTGAATATGCCCTGAAACCAGCTTTACTCCACACAGGTGCCAGGCCATACGCGATGATGAAAGCCAAGACGATGGTGAGCCAACTGCAGCAGGGCTATCGTATGCCCAAACCCCAGCACTGCAGCAATGAGCTGTAGGTATCAACAAACGATCGCTGTTTTTTTCTTCAGTGCTACAATTGAAGCAAATCCATAAGGTCTTTGAAAGTAAAACGTAAGCATAAAGCATCTAAAGCAAACCCGAGTTGATACAATGGCTCGTTTTCTCGAAAGAAGAGTCGATTGAGCCTCCAGGAATGGATGGTTGAACAAGCGTTTCTGCTACATGAAGTGCATATGTATACATGACCCAGCTATTACAGTTCAATCCACACTCAAATAAACAGAGCTTGTCTGTGCCGGGCAACATTTTCATCTTTATCTGTCTGCTTGCGTCATAGATACGTTAGTTATTGAACAGGATGGGGATAGCAACACTGTACTTCATCTATCTTCTCCTACTAAGTTGCATGTATTATGTCTCATCAGGTATGCCATGATGTGCAGGTGTTGGCAGAAGATTCCCACGGATCGACCAACCTTCCAGAGTCTACACCAACAACTAAACGAAATGTTGTCGGTGCACGAGGTAGGTAATACTTATCTTTCATCGATCATTAATAAAATGTCACAAAGTGGATTGTCTCTACTATAATAAAGAACGTCGTATTACAAAGATATTACTGAATCATTTTCTATTATTTAAATTGTTCATTTGGGATTAAAAGTGCACAAGAGAATGCAGCATGCTGAAAATAATATGAAAGCTGAACAACCTTCCTCGTACTGTGTATAAGACCAAAGGTAGTGTGGAATGAGCATGAGGCTTATACATTTAATGAAGGTGAACCTGATCGACTATCCCCCGCTGTTACTGAGCCAAATGCCATGTAAGAAGCATGCCGGTGATACGTTATAATAGGCATATGAGCTTGATAACAGCTTTCCCATATTACGTGCGGTGGTAGGCACAAAGGGACGGAAAAGGGAGTTTGGAGGAACTTTCTTACGTAGTGTGGTGGACAATGGAAAAGTTACCAGTTAGTATTAACGAGGTCCGTGGGTTAAGTTCTCCTAGGTACTTCGTTCTTTTCTTTTTTGTTTGGCAAAATGCATAAATTTACTTTTCCTATTTGTAGCCTAGATTTTCTTCTTTTTATGTGGAAAGTTGCTCGTTTCAATATGAAATCGGCTTGAGCCTCATTTAGTAGCGTGGCATCTATATCACATCATGCAAAACTATATTACCGGCATGCTTGCAAAGTGGCATTCTGCTATCAAAGCCTCGTTTCTTTACAGCAGATACCATTCATTTCATGTAAACAGGATTATATCACCCTTCACAAGCTGGATGAAAGCATCTACGAGGTCACAATGACCTATGGCAGCAACGAAAAGCTTTGAAAGCTGGGAAATTGGATTTGTGGAAAGATGCAAACGATGGAACAGCACAAAAAAACAAAAAAGGAGGCAAAAGTCCTTTCTTCTTTTAAAATCCAAAGGATAAAGGGTAAGGGATGATGTTTCTCCACATGTTGGCCGCTAGCAAACTTCGTGTCTGATAACTGATTTTGTTCAAAAATTTAATATAGTTTTCTTGGCTTAAAATATTCATATATAATTAAAGTAATTTCTGCACTTATCCTTTCACGGTAACTTATAAGTTTTACTGCTATATCTGTTTTGTACTAATTTTTTTGAAGACGCAGTGAGAAACCGCGAGACCTGGCGACAATGTTTTGTAAAAAAATTATATTATTTTGGATGAATTAACAATCAAAGGATTAAGCAGATCATGCTTGCAAATCAAGAAAAATCTTTCGAAAGACTTTACAATGGAAGATAAGCCTTGATTTGAGGTGGTATTCTAGTTGTGTTTTTCATTTTTTTCGAAATAATTAATGAGTGTTGCATATTGGGAAGTTATCATTGCTTAATTTTACAGGAATTAGCTTCGAGTATTTAAAACTCTGTCAGTAAAGGAACGATTTAGACAGCAGTTTACCGATCGGAACTGCATTTTGCTGGTTCACAAACGACTATGAAATATACGCGTAGTGTGGCTGTGTTGGTGCCAACTCAGTCGTTGCCGGATAGAGGGCCTAGTGCAACGACTGATCGATGACCTGTTGGTTTTGTTGGATAGACAACTTGTTTTCTTCATTAAGTAGCTTGATTGTAGCGATTTATTCGATTTGAGCCTCTGATGGTGGACAAATTTTGTTCTCTATCTTCCCTAAAATGAGAACAATCCGACGCTGTGTCGTTGCATCTGCCTTGAACAAAAGGCCGTGCTTTTCATGTCACGAATTAAACTTTATTCGAACTTCAATTATGTGTTGCTTTCAATTGGTCGATTCGTGTTTGTGTTTACGCCGACAAAAGGAAACTGCTAAAAATATCACCCGAACAGCTTTCAATGTGAAAGGTCAAATGTTCAATGATCCAGGAAGAAGACACTGTGTCTATATTTTATCGGCTTTTAATTAAATTGATCAGAGGGTGTCCCGCTGTGCCTGCAAATAAAAAAAAAACGCAGAAAAAAAGTTAGAGTACGGTCACGGTACCCTTTTTCCAGTCAATAGGGGGGTACCACAGTCAACAAAAAATTGTTGCCAACACAATGAAACTACTCAGTCAGCTGTCTAGACTACCCAGAGAAACATCAGAGACGAGACCGAACATTGACATAAGACAGGCCCTGGCTTGCACAGGCACCGTTTTTGTAAATAAACCTAATAAAGCCATGTGGAAGAGAGATAAGCACAGAGTCACATGGGACTTGGCTAGCAGCTCTGGCGAAATGTAAACGGCCAAGGGGAAGTCCCTACCTTAAGGGTGACTAAACTACATGTAGATTGTTCAGCATGGACGGAGGTATGATTAGATGGAAGGTCATCGCATTTGGCCGAAAATTTTTCTTTTAATTAAGATATTACAAAAAGGGCCTCCATGGTGGACAGACAACGCTCTGGCCAAGTGTGAGATGTGTTCAAACTTTCTTCGAACTGTTGAGGGGTTCAGACGTCATCGTCAGTGACACAAATGTAAGATTTGCAAGAGAAATGTCAGGAACGTGGCCCGCAGCGATAAGAGACCACAACATTGCCTGGAATGCCCGAAGTGCTTCAAAGAACTTGCCCGACTCAAAAGGCACTGGGTCACAGTCTACCATTATGGTAAATTGTTGAAATGTTATTACTGCTCGAAAAAGTTCATGAATCAAGGTGCGCAAAGACGTCATGAGAAGAAACACCACGGCGGTGACAATAAACAGTCCGGCAGGCCAGATCCTGCCGCAAAAGGAAAGATCAGAGCAGCGCCCGGTAGGAGAGAAAGTGATGGGCATATATAGTTGTAGCGAGTCTATCCAGAACACTGATCGACGTCAACGACATCCTCATAACATCCAGAAGTCGAGAGGGGTACCCAATCATCCAAAGGGACAACCGAAGGCTGCACGCCTTCAAGGACTGACAGCTCCTAGCAGAGAGACCTTGAAGGAGCACGTGCGACGTCACGGTGCGAAACATCATCCCACCAAATCATCCTCTCCAGCCACCACCGGCAAAGACGTCATCGAGTTATCGAACGAGGAGTCCGACCTCACTGATGAAGTTGATGGAGATTGGACCCCAATTGAACCCCCAAGCAACCGCCGCTCTTGGTTTGAATCAAACCTTCAATGAAAATTCTGTGGGCGACATCTCTCGTCCAACACTGGGCTTCTTGAGCACGAGAACTGTCACAAGGAGAAGAAGAAGCCTTTCCCGTGCCGGGAATGCAACAAACTGTATTTCTCAGGACCAACGTTGTCATTACATTTGCGGAAAAAAACATTTAAAAAAATACATAGGTAGCCAAGAGGGTAAAATTCCTTGAACAGAAAACACTAGGCCCCTACCGAATACCAGCACTGCGACAAAAATAGCTCAATAAATGCTACTTTGTAAGACGTGAGCGAGTTCACAGTGTTCATCGAAGCAGTTAAATGCGTGAGCCTTGTTCATAAAGTCCAAGAAACGACTATTCATCGACCTCTGTGGATTTAACCTAAATGTATGCCTTTACTGTATAGTTCACTTGTTCGAAGCTTTCACTACTCGACGGAACCACATAAAAGACACGTCACAGTGGACTTTTTAATTTCATATATTTTGATAACGTTGACTGAATTTGTCTTATGCAATATTTATCGCCATATAACAGTCATTTTCAATGACTTTTATATCATCTTTAACCTAAAACATATCGTTTCAACCTGAGAATTTAATTGTATGATCATAAAACATCCTTTATATATTAATATGTTGACTTATATCGCGAGAAGGTAATATTGGTTCCCATGCAACCCTGTACATAGTCCACGAAGATTTTAACCTTACGCTGTTTGTAAACACAGAATGCTTCCAATGTTAAACTCTTTTATGCATCAGTTGTAAGAAATGGTTCCTGATTTTTTTTTCAAACTTTTATTTTGTTTTGCGTGTAATTTTGGATGTGTGTATTATTTTCCTTTTAAATCTAATAGTACGTTTGCATGTTAATCCTTAGGTTGGATGTGTGGGTGAGTATAAGAAAGTAAATTCTTCAAAATAAAAAAACAAATCCATAATGCTGCTATATACACGTATATGAGTGAATAAAGCATGCAAAGTGCACTACATACTTGTCACTTGTTTTCAAAGTGAGCTCTTTTTACCCACCGGAGTACAGAGAAATATTTTATGTCTCGACAACCAAATAACTGTTGCGCGTATACCTGTTTTTGTGTGGGCTTAGGAGTCCGTTTGATATACGTATGTTTACCGTTATAAATATCATACAATGTAATTCTTCAACGCATGTTGGTGTGTGAAATACCTTGGTTCATATAGATATATAAGTTCGTTTTCTTGTAACTGGCCAATAAGAACAAAACATCTCTTAATATCTTTGTAAGTACTGATCATAATGGATTAATAACTTGACTTAATACCTTTAACAATTTATTGCTAATTGAAACTATTCCAAACGAACGTAGACTTCAAATTACATTATTTATTTAAACAATTCTAAAGGGATAATTTGCAACTTGTTGAAGCTTTTATCATTTTGAGGGGGCACAATGCCCTTGGGCATAGTAGAAAATGTTAAGAATCAGTTTTCTTGATGTTACGAAACAGTATTTTTATAAAATTATACAAATGTAACTTTACATGCACGGGAAGGGCAAAGGGCTTGATTGTTTCAAGATCATTCGCTGTGGGATATCTAACGTCTTAACTTTATGCTGATGTGCAATGAAATGCTGTGACGAATGTACTCCATATTTCTGGTAAGCTTAATTGCATTTCAGACAAGAAGGCTCCATGATTTGCATTGGCTAGAATTTGAATGATCTAATGAAATCAATAAATATATCTGTAAGCGATTGGCTGCTAGATTTGATTTTTTTGGAACTATTTCCTCAATTAAAACGCCATTATATTAAAATCGTGAGTCGATTCCTGACTGAATTGCGCAGCATAGCGTCCCCTCTTAATGTGTAACATGCGGCATACTTTTCATACAATATTGGAGATAAACATAATCACCGTGGTGTATGACAAACAGGAAAAAGACAATCAATGACTCGCGGTGTCGTGTTGCTGGTAGCGATGTTTAGGCTGGTGGTGCTGCTAGCCTTCATCAGGCAACTGAAGTCTGGACCGCGTCCTGCGCGTGCCCCCCCCCGCCTTGTATTGAGGACGCAGTACGGGTGACATCAGCGGGCGTCGCACGCTCCACTCCATGGGCGTGAGGGGGCGTGTCCTCGGTGTGGTTCTGTTGTCGGATGGTGGGGAGCCAGAACCCGGGGATGTCGATGGTCGAATATTTGATGTCAATCATAATGTAGTCCCAAATGTAGGTTTTAGTGTAAAGATCTTAAAGGAAACTGTACCCTAGTATTTACCGAGAGAAAAACTTTGACGTTCAGACATTTTGATTCTATCAAGTTCTTTCTCTAAAGTTTTTCTAAAGCCTTTGAGATTCGGTTGACATTTTTTAATTTACAGGACAATAGTTTTGATGTTTATCATGATTTATGAAATGGCAAAGATCCTGTGGCGTACAATTGTACTGGACACGGGGGTTTTACACCGGGAATTACGGGGAAAGACTGTTGTTGCTGTATATTCTATCACCTCCTGTTTGATTCTGCATTTAGTGGGCATCCTTTCCTCGTTTACGTAAAACTGTAGGAATCTTTACCCTCCACCATTCGGAGGAGATCTGGAAGACGTCGGAGACTACGAACATGACGGGAACCAGTCTAGGCTGAACCACGCCCTTACACCAGAGATCAGTGCCTTTCACTCTGGGGGCGCTCTTCGTAATGCAGATGTAAAGTTTACTTGTGTTAAGATAAGAATTTCCGGATCATTTTTTTCTTTGTAAAATATTATTATTCAAAGCTCTTGGTTTATAATAAATTTGACAATTTCAAAATATATAGATAAAATACCAGGCCTAATGTGGCCTTTATTAAAATTTACTCGACAAGTAGATTATCCAGTGAATAGAGCTTCAACTGCGCAATGATTGGTTTCCGGCGCACTGATTTCAAAGTTAGAGTGAAGGGAAAGAAGGGAACCAGTGTAACTGCATAACAATGAAATTCTCACGTGAGGTGACGCGCATTCATAATTTCGCGGGCAGCGTGGAAGGAGCTTCAGTTTAACTGCGCCATCTTAACAGCCAAAGTAAGTATGCTATTTTTGAGTCGAAATTAACTGTTTTTGACCTTCATAAGTAGAACTTAAGAAGTGGCATAGTACTGTGTAATAAACTGAACTTAGAATACCGGCGAGTTCAGCACAAAATTGAATTTCGACTGTGACTCATTTACGTCGTTGTGGTAAACTTGGGTTCTAGTTCCATGATTCACGGAAATCACTTATTTTCCCTTGCAACAGCTTATTAGGCATTTATAGAAAATGATAACATGTCTAGAAAGTTAAATTTAGCAGTGAAAATTGAATCATTGACTTGGAAAGTATTAAGAGTTTTCGCATCGCTCTTGTGACTTTTTGGCAAGGTGTCATCAAGTGATGGCTGGTTACGGAATTCTTGAAATTCCAGGTTTTCTTCCAAAGTCGTCCACAAAATGGCTCTTCAGCCCTTTTGGTAATAGGAAGACTTCCCGAGGAAGCAAAGATAATTTGGCCTTGCATGTATATGGCCTTACATTCTGATTTGAAATTGGATGCATTCCTTTATCATGTCTGATGTCTCGATTGCTTCAGACAGACAAAGAAAGATACCCCTGTAAAGGCTAGCTAGAGTTAAATATACGAACACCACGTGACACCCTGCGACAGAAACCCTTGGTCTGAAAATTTCTACGTGTTTTCTTTATTAAGGACTCAACTTTTTCTGGACATGCTTTGGTTTATGAAGGCTAATTGGTCTCTTTAGGGAATAATGGTGTCCGTACTTGGAACTCTTCCCCTATAAATTTGAACAAAGGTTTCCACAAACCTTACTGTTCCTGGAAGTAACCTCTCCTCACAAAACTAACACTCTGCATACTGTGGCCATGTACACGATGTATCGCACATTGCTCATGCACAGCGTCTCAAACATTCGGCTCAACCGCGAATAATGTGTAATAATTAATTTTTTTATGCATTTTGAATCTAAATACATGCATTCTTGTCTTTTAAGTATAGCAATTTACTACTAATGTGTCTTTGTAGGGCGATGTTGAAATAAATGTGTCTGCAAATCGAATACTTACTGGGAGTGTGGCAAGGCGCGTGCTGTCATACTCCTGTAATTATTCCCCGCAATGACCTATTAGCCATCAGAAAGCAAACACAACAAACAGAAAAGTTCAATTTCGAAGGGAAAAAAACAAGTCCTTTACTTCGAAAACACAGGAATTTTCTGAAGAGTTCCATAGGGTTTGTGCACAGGGTGTCAAGTGGTGTCCTTATGTGGACCCCCCTGCCAATCAGAAAACCACTCGGACTACACAGTAGGTAGCTAAATTAGAGACCTGGCAAGTACACCATCACGGACGCGAATACATACAACCAGATATAGATTCCTAACTGTGAAATTACTATAGTCAGGTTCGTTGTCTGTCATCAGTTGTCGTACAAGTGCAAAAGCAGTCACTTTTGGTTCAAGGTCATATATACTTACCAAATTGCGTGCGCTTTCCCTTTTAAACAGAGGGTTGTGGAGCCATTTTGTGGAGGATTTTTAAAGAAAGACTGAAAGTTTATCCTTTGGCAAATAAATACTTGCAGGGTCCTAAAAGTAAGGATTGAACCAAAGTAGATGTGGCATCTCCAATTCTCAATTTATGAGGCTGTTGACTTTTTAAGATAAAATTGGGATGGAGTGTAAATATCTATCCCAGAATCCCTTAAATTAGAGCTACTGAGGATTGGGGGAATGATTTAAATTTTTATTTTGTCAATTTACAGATGATTCGTGTGCACCTTGATTTCAATAGGTGAGGGAGACTGGAAGCAACACTCCCACAGAGAGCCCACATAGAGCCCGCCAAGAGCCCACACAGAGCCCACAAAGAGTCCACGTAGAGCTCGTATGAAGAATGTTGCAGTGAAGATGCCTGCATAATAAAACTCAATGCAACAAGATTCTACCATTTGAACTGGAAGTGAGATAATGGACCTTACGATCAAACAAGATCGTTGCACTTGCCATAATCCAGCGTTAGCCTGCCACATTGAACGAATTGAATCTGATATTGGCTTATTTCTAAAATAAAAGCCAGTTCTGATCTTTCTGATATACTGACTTGCAATGCATCAATTGAGGGTCATGTCAGTAAATAGTATTTTGAGATCATTTCCTCATAGCCATGAAAACAATCCCATCAGTCACCCTCCATAAGCCATATTAACCTCAACCAACCCTCAACCACCAAAACGTGTAGTAAATAACAACCCCATTAACCATAACCATTTACCAAATGAACCTCAACCAACCGTCAACCTTGAACAGTAAATAACCCCGATAACCATAGCCATTTACTATGTTAACTTAGCCAACCACTTACCATTAACAAAAATTAACGATTCCATATACGGCTTAAACCCCAACTAACCCCCAACCATTAACAAACAAATAACCACAAGCCATTACCCCCTATTAAATCATTTGCCAGTAAACCATTTCTTAATTAAAATGAGGAAAATGATCGATCAAAATGCTGTAAAAGACATTAAAAATACACGCAGTTTATGTACTTCACTACGCAAACTGTGCTCGTTTGTAAAATAATCAACAGCACGTTTGTTAAATTTGTCATAAATCAAATTTCAAACACGTTTTTTGGAAATCTTGTAAATGCCGAAACCGGGTATTTTTTTTGGGGGGGGGTTTCTTTCAAGCCCGACCTTGAATCAGTTCCAGGAGGTTTCTTGGATAAAATAAATACATAGTCTTCAACGAACGTGGGAATTCAACATTATCTGCCGCAGAGGTCTCTGAGCCTTGACTTTGACTTTGAGAGATGAAAAGGGAGGAATTTATGGACATGACACAAGCCAGTGATTGAATAGAGAAAGCTGTCTTGAAGAAAACAGAACAGTGTCAGTGAGGAAAAGATGGAGAGGATTCTGAATGATGTACTGGAAAGATTGGCTTATGTCTGGAATCGGTCCCACTGCAGCTATTGTCGTTCAACTTGAAGGAATATCCATAGAGGTGAGAATTACTCATTACAGATATTCAGTCTTTTTATAGCACTTCACCCAGAGATTCTGTAGATTGAGTTTCTAAGAACTGTACCCGTAGCAACCAAACTACTACACCTGTATCGACTAAAGAACTGGCCGCATGACCGCTGGTGTTATGAACAAAATTCCAAACTCATGTATGTGGCACATTTTGTACACTCTGGTTCAGAGCTTCGTGTGAGCTAACTTGTCTCAAAAAGAGGTCGTTTGAATAAGTGCTGGTAAATTTTCCACTGATTTCTGATTTAAATAGACCTACTTTTAATATATAAAATTATCAGTCACTGCTTCAATCAATCCGAATCTGTGGTAAAAGTGTTGTGCAACAAGTGACTGCTGAATTTTCTTGTGGTGCAGGAAAGCGAGCCTCCTGATATCGGCTGATCCATTTAACATCGTTTTCTAAGGTCAAGCTGTCGTTATCATTTGATGACAAATGAAGTAAAATACCATCAAATGCACTCTAAGCACTTAAATGTACCCATGTTCTCTTTAATCAATCATTGACATTACTTCCTTGATTCCTAAGCGGGTATTTAAGTTATTTACTTCCTCATTAATGTCTGTTAATGTAAAGTGAATGCTTTTCGTTTCTACAGGGACCACATTCTACTTTGACGAGTAACCTGAATCAGTGGAGGCAAAGAAGCTGGAAATTTGGTACAAGGTAAGTTATCACCAAAAGACCCTGCTTGTCTAAACCAATTTGTCCATCGCGCCATTGAATATACATTTTACTTTTCAATGTCTCAATGCTTGATTGACTTTGCTTGATTTTGCAGGATTCATCCGATGTGGGACAAAGGGGATTGTTGGTCGAAACGGTACAAAAGGAGATGGGTCATCCCAAGTAGAGGCCGGGGAATTCAAGACTTGCATGTTCATAAGGTGAGGTAACCATTTCTTACAGGCGTGAACATGCACAAGAACCCCGGATCATAGCAACTAGGCCTGGTAAAGTAGCCCCTCGTTTTTTGTCTAAGCAAAGTTGAAACCTCTTTTTCAATTTTGCTTTTTGAACCATTTGGGGAGTCTGAAAGCATTGAAAGAAAGTCTCTTGAGAACATTTTTCTAATATTTTCCCATGTTTGGTGACAAGTCCACAACTTTGCCAAGATGCCAATGGCGGAAAAAAAATGTTTTATTGAAATTGATTTTGAAAACTTTCTGTAGAATTCAAATCGATTTTCTGATGTTTGCCAAGGTTCCTTTTTAGCAGTGAAATGGGTCATTTTAAAGTCAGTTAGTATTTTCCCAGAATGGTTCAACTACATGTTGTGATTGTGCGGGGTGGTGGTCTCTCACAGGTCATCGGCTCAAATTGAGCATTTCCTGTAAATTTGACTTTGTAAGGACTATGGGATCATCTATATCCCGATGTCCTCAAGACGGGTGATGGGATCTTCTATATCCCTACATCCCCAACGCCAAGACCAGCGGGACTGTGGGATCTGCTATATCCCTATGTCCATCCGGGGGCGGATCTTGGGTGGCTATAAAAGGAGGAAAACTTTAACTCAGCTCCTTGGGGAGCTTGCATGTTAAAATTATATCAAGCTTCATATGTCATGAACTTCTCTTTGAGAGAAAAAAGAAATGGTATGATTGTCATAGCAACAGCATCGAATATCTCCTTTTTGTATGAAAAGGAATTGGAAATGGATGGTCACAGGGACACATTAAGTGTAGAGTAAGGTTTGGAAACTTAATTGCCCCTGGATCCGTCCCTGCTGCAAGGCTCCAAGGTCATCTCTAGGGCATACGTAACTTCCCCAGGGATTTTTGTTAGCAGTGAAATGCAACATTTCACTATAGGAGTTTTTTCCCTTTTAGCTCAGTGAGATCGCTTATATCTCTCTGAGAAGTGCAGAGACTACGGGATCCCCTATATCCCTATGTCGTTAGGGCTTAGGTGGGTGCGGTGATCGATATGAAATTGGAACTCGCTCCAGTCGGAGTCCTGGGGGGTTCCAATGCGAGATGTGCGAAACCTAAGGGGTTAGGCGTGAGCTCCTTGCGCGCCGTCTAGCCCTACCAACGTTTTTGTTAGCCGCAAAAGATGCAGGTAGTTGTGTTCCTCGTGTTGAGGGCCGCGGACTTCTTCCATAGGGGCATGGCCCTGTTATCATTGATGGTTAGCAAGGGCGCTGGTACGTCCTCTCATCTCCCGGGGATGAGGGGGCGCGCGTGAGTAGGCAAGGGCACTCTCCTTCGGGAGGGCGGACCGGACAGTGGCAGATGGTGCCCCTGCGGCCACAGGGTAACACCAGTCTGTCCAGCGATGGGCCCGCTAATTGCCGAAAGCGTGCGGGGCTGGTATCCTGGGACCTTCACGTGGTGGCCCTGTTTTCACTAACCTTACCAGGATATTCACTTTACTTCAGCATCAAAGGTGAGCATGTGACTACTCGTCAAAGTAATTTATCGAGACAACTTTCTTTGTTCTTTTGCTTATCATCAAAAAATTGTTTAAAGTAAAACTTTATTCCAGAATTGGAATAGTGAACCCTGCGAAAGTGGCATTCGTTGCCCATCGACACACCTTGACAATACTGAATTCTTGCTTCGTTCCTTGAGACCGCTGACTGTAAAGCTCTCTACTTATTCAAAAGTTATTTTTTTAAAAATCAGTCTCTACAGAGAAAACCTACAGACATGATTAATTCTCAAAATGTAGTGTCTAAATTTTCAAAAATCTTCTGTGAAACCATAATCGAAAGAAAGAAAATGTGCTCAAGTTGAAATGCCTTTCACTCAGAAAGTTCTTTTTCATTATGACAGACAGTGAGGAACTATGAGGTGATACACGATGGACGAAGTGATCCTCTACCTTCGTGCTGGTATGTGATTTTGTCATTGTGAATTGCAACTAAGTCACAGTTGCTGGCGTCTTGCTCCCCCATTCCAAAGAAAAAACATATCATTATGCCTCCAACTGCTCTCTGTTTGTTGCTCATTTATGCACAAATTTCCACCTAAATTTCCTTAAACTTAAAGTGAAGTGGTATTCCTCAGTCTCAGCAATATTTACCAAATCATTTGATCATTTTGTGCCCCCGAAATAGTTGTCTTTGTAGGAGGTGAGCAATTTTACGTTTGTCTTAAAATTGAACTTTGATCAAAGTTTTTAATGACTTACTAAAAAGGCAACAATAAATCAAAAAAATTTCATCCAATCAGACAGGTGAATTTCTTCTGAGGATGTGTGAGCTTTTCTTTTGTTTGTTTTTAAAATTAAATTGTCACTTTTTCTTACGAAGATGGCGGAAGACCTTTGGCTTTGAGACTAGCTTCCTTGTTGGGTAAAGCGGCAAGAGGCCAGATACGTTCACTGACCGATGAGGCCCGTGATTACCATGGTAACACCAAGGCAAAGGCTTGCAGAGTGGATTCAGTGGTATGTACGTTTTATATTGCTCAAGTATTAAGGGGTTTTGGGCAGAGTGAAAACAATAAATTTCACCATCCTCAGGATTCCCTTTACCCGCAGTGGCCGCTTTTCGGATCTTTTATGGCTCGGGGGTCATTGTTGAAGGCACTTTACGTTTTTTCTCGCAACATGTGATAACTGTTCACGAGTTAAATCCATTCATTTAGACACGATATCAGTAAAAAGGTAGCAGATTCAATTATTTCTTGGACTAATTGAAATGTCATGACCCAAAAAGTTCCCCCTACTTAAGAAAGGAATGAGCATATTTAATATCTTGCAGGAGTATTGAGCCTCCTCTATAAATTGAAAAGTAACTTCTTGTAGTTCCATATTGTTGTAGTGAATTGTTCTTTTCATTTTTGATACATGTATCTGGTCAGTCCATGTGCGCCAACCGAAGAAAATACGTGGATGCTATGCAGTGGGTTGAGCATGTGCTGGGTAATGAATATCACCGATGATGTCTCCATGGCAAACAAAATACATTATTAATTTCGGAAGTTTCAAATTGATGTAATCTAGAAGTAGTATTTGCGAGAATTTTTGACTAATTTGTTTACGTAAATGTTACGTCCATTATTTGATTAGATTCTCATGTGATGAGTATTAACATTCTCTTACCTTATCCTATCAGACAATGTGTTACAATTAGAGCATGGTTACAGCATAAACCTTCTCTAAAAAGACAATAGGGCGGATAGGAATGTTTTTCTTGAATACCTTGAAAGTAACATCTAGTGGTGGTATTTCAAAATGGGGATCAACACTTGAGGCAAATAACCAACAAACAAAATTAAGATTTTTTCGAGAGGAAAGCAGTTTGAAATTGAGAACCCAGAAGTTTCAAAAGACCAGCATTCAGTAAGCGTGTCATATTTTATTATTCTGTAAGTAATGTCCACAATGAATCATAGACACAGTATGGGATAATAGTTTCGTGAGCGTTTAATTTACGAATTTATCCTGGCAGTTTTCTGGATACAATCTAGAGTTTCAAGAGAGGGCCTCTTACAGGATAAGGGACAAGCGTTTGTTGTAAAAATATACTAAAAGTCAGACGATGAATTTGAGATGTTTTTGTACTATGTAGTTATTAGTCATTTTTCGTCTCTGATTTTCAAATTAAAGTGCCAAATTTAGTGGTGTCGAGCGCAGTCAATAAATTCTCAGTAATGTCTTTTAACAAGTTACATTTTCTTGTTTCTTACCGTGTTTCACAGTTTGTAGTAAAGTCCCACCGCAAATCTGTTTTAATCTCAATTGGAACCTAATAAAACTAAAAAAGTTGACGCACACACATGTACATGGAATCCAATCAAGCTGAGCACAGACGAAAAACTTTGGGAGGCCCTTGGGTCTTAACTTACCTCCTTTTTCTCCGAATAAAAAAATGCTAATTAGTTTTTGATCATCAGGTCAATAGAGGGGGCAATTGAATTTTTTTACAAAATTAGTACATTTCCCTAGAGGGCGCCATACTCAAATTGCACCCTGTTCATTGGAACCATGGGGGCGCTGTTGCCAAAAAGTTGACGTCGGCAACAACTAACCCACAGAGGGCGCCATATAAAATTTGCCGCATCTTTCTTTGTATAGAGGGCGCCACACACTTCGCCAACAGAGGGCGGTAAATATTGACTCAACAGAGGGCACTATATTTTTATTCAATAGGGGGCGCTAAATATTGGTAAATGTTTTGGCGGCATGCCCAAAATGGGAATGCGGGACACGATAAAAATATGAGGTCATCATCGCCATGAAGGCTGGAAAACATTAGTTGGCACGAAGGTAGGTTAAGCCCCGTAATTATAAATCATGATAAAAAGGATATTTGCGGGATAACGCAAAGGCATTCCTCTCCTGAAAGTTTGAATGACTGATTGACTTCTTATGATTGTTGTACCGCACGCGTGAGATGCAAGTTGAAGTTTCAGTTTTTTTGGACGGGTTTCTACATGTAGGTACATGTAGTCTTGTACATGTACATGGGTCTTACTCTTGTAGTGGTACATGTACATGTATGCATGATGCAGTGACATGAAGGCCCAGCATGCCCGGCCTAATCTGTTTCCTTGTGCTCTAACATAATGGTTATGGTATATATGTACATATATGCAGCCGACTTACATGTGTATGTTCGTTATTTTTTGGGACTTGCTGCCAGTTTTGTTTACATACATGTAGGGTTGTAATGCTCAGTTCCTTGGTGCTCATTTTCAACGCGCTGCTGAACCACGTACATGAAGCTTTGTCCATACATAAAGACCCATGAAAAATCGGTGTTCATTTCTACGTGTAGTTTTTCCACCATAGCCCAGAAATGCGTCAAACATTTGCTTCCTCAGTTGAGCATTATGAACTTCACATTCCTTTTGAAAAATTTGTGTAAGTTGGCAAAATTCATTGATTTAACTCCGGTCATTTTTATAGTTCAACATTGTAGTTTCGTCTTGTTTTGTTGTAATTTTATGTGTAAATTCACCGTTTATGCTCTCTTTCTGCTCAATTTCCCAACTTCAACCCGCCGTAACTCAGGCTAGCGCCACCATTTGTTCTTCTCAAATGCAGGGTAGTTTCTTCTATTCATTAAATAACTGACCATGTAAAAGTTATTTTGATTGGCCACTGTTTCACCCCTTCTATAGAAACACAGTTTTGCTTCCAATGAAATTACAGTTGATTATGCACTCAGCCAACGGCTTCCACATCTACGTGTGCATGGCGTACGTATACCGCATGTGCGTGCATGTGGCAGCCACGTTGCATTGAGACAGGATTTGCGAGCGCATGGGAATAATTCTGTTAGTACATGTAACACATGTAAGTCCTCTTTTATGACCACTTTGCATTTTCAACAACCATATATTCCTAAGAATCACTGCTTTTACAATGACATTGATGTAAAAGGAACATGGAATTTAAAGTCTTGTACCTGTTTCTGCATGTAACACATTGCACAATACTGTATGAGTCTGCCCTGGTATCGTCCGTTTTGTCCACACTGGGTTTGGGCCCTTTGGGCAGTTCTGTTTACACAAGGCTCAAGGCCTAAGATCAAAAGATTAGCGCACAGTAGTTTTTGGAGGAGGGCTTTCTGTATTGCTAGGAATTGATATGATCCATCAGTTTCAGTTTAGGCCTACTTTCTTGAATCTAGTCTTTGTTTAATTTGATTCATGCTTATGACAGTACCGTACCGATGACCCTTATTCTGCTTTTTCAATCAGATTTTCCCTTGAGAGCAACTGTGACGTACATGTACCAATAAAAATAATCATAATTATTTTTGTTTTTATAGTGGCTCTAGAAAACAGTGTATTTTCACAGGTTTGGGTTGTTCAACCTGCACAGTGTATGTCGCCTGCCCTGCTGGTATCAATCCAGTCACACAGACATGACAAAGTCTACATGTTATGCATGTACATGTAGGTTGCTCGTGTGATAAAAACAGGATTTCACCGAAAATAGTCAAACGACTGGTCGAGCATTTCGTAGGTGAATACCTTACATTTTTCACTGCTAAATTAGACTGAATAGGACTTGTTTAATGCTTTCAGATGGTGTTCTCATAACATTAGGTCACTGCTGGGAAAAATGATAGGTATCACCATCAGAAATGCTTCCTTTATGTACATGTTTATCTTAACTGACATGGAAGATATCAAGTTATCCTTCCATTGCAAAAGTTGTAGCAATACTTTTTGGACATCTTAACTGAAAGGAAGTACAGTGTAGTCTGGAATTACAGTAGTCTTTATAGAGGGCCTGTGTATGACGCCATGTTCGAGGGCATTTCTTTCTTCCTCTAGGATAGGTTCGAGTAAACCTTTTCACTTGACTTTCCTCATACAGTGTTGCCAGACGTCTTGTGGAAAAAGCCTCAACTTCACACTAGCACTGCAACCTTCACAGTCGCTGTTCAACATTTGTGAACATTTTCGGAGTGATGAAATTTTGTCCATTGAAAATTCAAAAAGGTTGGCGTCTGGGAACTGGGCAAGAATTCTACTGAATGTTGCCTAATGTGCTGCACTTGAAAACATCTCCACAAATCCCACATAATTTAAGAAGATCTGTAAAGCTCATCAATTTCAGTAAATTTTTACTACATGTACCTCAATTAACATACCTACACAAAAATTCTTTTTTTACATTTTTGGGCCCATTTTTAAAAGAGTCCATTTTCCCTTTTCCAGAAAAAAATCTTTAAAATTGAGCCAAAATTAAAATTTAAATGGAACATATATTGTCGTGGGTGAGTAAAATCAGAAACTTTGAATTACAAAACTGGAAGTTTAATGAAATTTCACTTATCATGAAATTTGAGGTGAAACTATTGCACCTGCAAGGCACTGGAGGAAAAATATCTAACTGCGCCTACGTTATGGGCTATACAATAAGTGAAGGATGTTGCTGTAACTACAGCAAAAGCTGAAGGATGCACTGTTTATTTTAATTGTAGGAGGAAGTCAGAGTAAGAGAAGATGATGGAGCAAGGACAGGCTGATGTGTGGGCAGCATCACCGGAGAGAGCAGGACCTGAGTAAGTTCCTTCCCAGCATCAGGTTATTCAAAGATGAGCTGGATTGAGAATCTAAACTGTACAATGTATTCCTGCATATTTACTTCTCTTCTCCTTTTTTGTTAAATCTTAATGCCAGCCTTCCCAGATCTTTCAAAATCCACCAGGAGGTTTGTGGAAGACATAGCAGGATTGAGGAAGGTAGAGCCCAGCCCAGCCACTTTGATTTCATGAGGGACTTGATGCCTTTGTAGAATTTTGGAGAATGTACCATACTGGGGACGATTTTTAGGATTTGGGAAGATTCTCAGGAACCACAGTCTTTCTATGCTGTCCTTTTGTCTTGCTACTTGAATGATCTTTTATAATTGTTTTGTCTTGACTCCAGTAGCTTGGATGAGTTCAGCCACATAGAGAATGATGAAGATGACTCTGACGTTAGCCGTAGCACAGACAGTGAAATTAGGTACCTGTACCTTGGCCAGAGACTATGTGTGAAAAGGTTCTGGATGACAGAAAAAAGTAACAATTGGATACGAAAACTTAGTATTGTGTGTTCCAGTTTCAAAATTAGACAATATAATGGAGGTGTCCCCTCAGAAAAGACATTGAATGTTTTTTATATCTGTTAGAATTTCTTTGTTGTCAGAGGATAGAAGCAGGAAGAAGTCCAAAAATTTCAAACAAAAAGAGAAAATAGAAAAAGTGAAAGAAATTTATTCCTTGTTTCAATTTTGTTTTTTTATGTGGTGAAGTCACCTGTCTCGTGTTTTCGGAATTGAAATCAACTAACAGAGTCAATGATGACATACATGTGTGTCTTTTTATCCCCATTTTGTTCTAAAGAAGTAAGCACAGGAGAAACTCAAGTTCATGTGAGGACTCTGGTGACAGCGACCCTGACAGTGATGAGGAACAAGAACAGTGGATGAAGAAAAACAGCAGGTAGAAAAGCTGTCACATTGCAGTCTGCTTAGAAATCAATTTATGCTGGTACATTCGGCCGTGGCACTTCTGAATTTAACCCTAAAAGAGTTGCATTACTTTTACCAGTTCATCACAGACAGGGGAATTTCACAAAAACTGGGCTGTCCAATGCAAGATTTTTTGAAAACTTGATATGAATGTACAAACTTTCCTTTCTGATACAAGTTTGTAGTTTCACTTCAACCTGTTTTATTTTTTGACAGTCATTTGGAAGTTGAAGGCTGCACATGTGCCAGCCGGTGTACATTGAGCATGGCAGCAGAAAAGTGTACATTTTGGGTTGATCTCTCTTTGAGAAATGGACACTGCTTGAGAGAGTTGTGTTTGCTTTTCACAAAATTGTGTCCGAATGGGCCGTGGGGAGTTACCATCGAAAAAACACCCAAAGGCTTGTGGAAAATGTGCACTGCTGTGATACCGGAAAAAATGTTGAGGGGGGATGTGGATTCCCTGGCTCTTTTAGGATTGAAGTTCAGATGGGCTTCAAGAAATCCTCACTTACTTCAAACAGGAAGCAGTCCCTGGGTATATTCATTTGTTTGTACATTTGGCAACTGACCTTGTCCAAATCATCTGGCTTAGGCTGACAGTAGTACATAAGTCTATGACAGATGGCTGAAGCCGCTTCTTTCAGACTTACCTCAGCCATACGTTAGGACATTGCCTTAAAAACTCTTTTGGGGGCATGTTCAAAACTTAGTCCCCCAGAACAGAGGGATAAATAATACCATCTTCTCTTTTATTTCTTCCAAGGCGACAGCAGCGTGGTTGGCGCCTTGCCCCTGGGCTCATCTTCTAGCATCACTGCCCTGATACGCGAAAGCAGCATGGTTGGTCCCTTCGTGTGAGCTCATCTTCTGGCATCACTGCCCTGATAATGTAAGGCGGTAGCAGCGTGGTTGGTCCCCTGCCTGTGAGCTCATCTTCTGGCATCACTGCCCTGATAATGTAAGGCGGTAGCAGCGTGGTTGGTCCCCTGCCTGTGGGCTCATCTTCTGGCATTACTGCCCTGATAATGGAAGGCGATAGCAGCGTGGTTGGTCCCCTGCCTGTGGGCTCATCTTCTGGAATCACCACCCTGACACAGTAAGTCATCTCTCTTGTTTCTTTTCTCACTTAAGTACAGGATTAGTAATCATAATTTTGGTGTTCACAACAGTTTGCCTTATACCCATCAGTCCCTGTACCAATCAGAACCCACCCAGCCAATTACTACATGCACTGCGGAGTGCTGTATGCTGTCTGATATTTAGCAGTGACTATTTCTGAAACTAATGGGTGCAAGGGTGGATCCAGGGTCGTGGGGGCAGTGGGGGCTTTGTTCCTTCTCCAAAAAGAGCATCAGTATAAGATTTCAGAAAATGAAGGGAATTTGGTGGGTTTGCAAAAGTGTGTGGAAAGCCCCACAATGTAGCAATAGGTGCCCCCCC